>NC_045971.1:34982788-35076204 GCF_010909765.2 Amblyraja radiata | reverse complement strand
TACCCCCCACTCTCTCCCCCCCTACACTCTCTCCCCCTCCTCTCCATTCTCCCTCCACCTGCCCTCCCCCTTCCTCCTCTGCCCCCCCCTCTACCCTCCTCGACCACCTATTCTCCTCCCTCTCTCCACTCCTCTTCACCGTCCCCTCCTATTCTTCCCCCCCTCCACCTCTCCCCTCTTCTCTCCCCCCTCCACCTCCTCTTCTCTGCCCTCCAACTCTCCCCCTCCACTCTCTTCCCTCCCCCTCCTCTCTGCCCCTCCCCTCTACTCTCTATCCTCTAGTCACTCTCCCCTTGCCTCTCACCCCTGCCTTTCCCCCTTCTCTCTCTCCCCTCTACCATCCCCCTACCCGTCTCCCCTTCACCCTCCACGCTCTCCTCCCTTCCCCATCCTCAACCCCATCTCTCCCTCCCCACTCTCTCCCCTTTCCTCTCCCTCTCTTGTCACCTCCCTGTCCTCCCCCGCTCTCCTCCATTCCCTATTCCCCTCACCCCTCTCCCCAGCTCCTCTCCCTCTCCCACCTTCCCCATCTCCCGTTCCACCCCTCCCCTTCTCCTCCGCCTCTGCCCCCTCACTCCCCTTCCCCTCTCACATCCCCTCCCCATCACCCTACCTCGCTCTCCTCCCCCTCCTCGCTCTCCTCCCCCCCTCTCTTTCATCTCCCTCTCCTCCTACCTTAGCCCCTTCCCCCTTCTTTTTCACTTTTTTCACACAGAGTGGTGAATCTCTGGAACACCCTGCCACAGAGGGTAGTCGAGGCCAGTTCATTGGCTATATTTAAGAGGGAGTTAGATGTGGCCCTGGTGGCTAAGGGGATCAGAGGGTATGGAGAGAAGGCAGGTACGGGATACTGAGTTGGATGATCAGCCATGATCATATTGAATGGCGGTGCAGGCTCGAAGGGCCGAATGGCCTACTCCTGCACCTAATTTCTATGTTTCTCTCCCTTTCCCCCCCTCTGCTCTCTCCCCACCCCATCTCCCCCTACCCCCCTCATCCCCACCCTTATCCCGTGTGTGTGGGAGGCGGTTAGTATGCGTGTGAAGCCGCAGCCCTCCCCCCTCAACGTGCGGTTGCGGGGCCGGGCCACAGCAGTCTCCCCTTCCTCCCCTCTCCCCACCCCATCTCCCTCTACCCCCCTACGTGTGTGTGTGTGGAGGGGTTAATGTGCATCGGAACCCGCAGCACCCCCCCCCCCCCCCCCCCCCCCCCGCGGGTCTGCACTTGGTCTAGTATAATTTATTGTGCTATATTGTGGGGAGGCGAGCTCAATCTTCCAAGTCTCAATCTCAGCTCAGTTTATTTCATTGAAAATACATTTATTTCATTGGAATACAACTTTGCTCCAGCGGGTTGATGACCCAGAGTCTTGCGGACGTCCACTGGCGGAGAGCCAGATCCCACCGTTCGGAGTTGAGGGGGAATGGCTGGTGAACGGGAAGCGGTGACTCCGGATTAATCCTGACGCCTTTCACCAGCGAGAAGAAGTTAGCAGAATGACGAAGAGATGGGCCACGAGAGTGGGGGATGCGGACGGGGCTGTCAATGACTGATCAGCTCGGACTGGAGTGTGGCAGCGCCTAACGGCAGCGGCTTGACTGCAGTCCGTCTGTTTCCCAACTTGACGCCATTTAGATTGTAATCTGCCTTCCTGTTTTCGCTACCAAAGTGGATAACCTCACATTTATCCGCATTAAACTTCATCTGCCATGCATCTGCCCACTCCCTCAACCAGTCCAAGTGACCATGCATTCTCATAGCATCCTCCTCACAGTTCACACTGCCACCCAGCTTTGTGTCATCTGCAAATTTACTAATGTTACTTTGAATCCCTTCATCCAAATCATTGATGTATATTGTAAATAGCTGCGGTCCCAGCACCGAGCCTTGCGGTAGGTACCCCACTAGTCACTGCCTGCCATTCTGAAAGGGACCCATTAATTAATCCCTACTCTTTGTTTCCTGTCTGCCAACCACTTCTCTATCCATGTCAGCACTCTACTCCCAATACCATGTGCCCTAATTTTGCCCACTAATCTCCTATGTGGGACCTTATCAAATGCTTTCTGAAAATCCAGGTACACCACATCCACTGGCTCTTCCTTGTCCATTTTCCTATGTTACATCTTCAAAAAATTCCAGAAGATTAGTCAAGCATGATTTCCCCTTCGTATATCCATGCTAACTCGGACCGATCCTGTTACTGCTATCCAAATGTGCGGCTATCTCACCTTTTATAATTGACTCCACCATCTTCTCCACCACCGATGTCAGGCTAACTGGTCTATAATTCCCCGTTTTCTCTCTCCCGCCTTTCTTAAAAAGTGGGATAACATTAGCTACCCTCCAATCCACAGGAACTGATCCTGAATCTATCGAACATTGGAAAATTATCACCAATGCATCCACGATTTCAAGAGCCACTTCCTTAAGTACCCTGGGATGCAGACCATCAGGCCCTGGGGATTTATCAGCCTTCAGTCCCATCAGTCTATCCAACACCATTTCCTGCCTAATGTGTATTTCCTTCAGTTCCTCTGTCACCCCCGATCCTCTGGCCACTACTAGATCAGGAAGATTGTTTGTGTCCTCCTTAGTGAAGGCAGATCCAAAGTACTTATACGACTCATCTGCCATTTCCTAGATCCCCATAATAAATTCACCTTTTTCGGTCTACAAGGGTCCAACTTAAACCTGACCATGTTATGGTCACTTCCTCCTAATGGCTCATTAACCTCGAGGTCCTTTATCAAATCCGGTTAATTACATAACACTAAATCCAGAATTGCCTTCTCCCTGGTAGGCTCCAATACAAGCTGTTCAAAGAATCCATCACAAAGGCACTCTACAAAGTCCCTTTCTTAGGGTCCAGTACCAACCTGATTTTCCAAGTCTACCTGCATGTTGAAATCTCCCATAACAACCACAGCATTACTTTTGCTACATGCCAATTTTAACTACTGATTCAACTTGTGCCCTATGTCCAGGCTACTGTTTGGGGGCCTGTAGATTAGTCCCATGAGGGTAGTTCTATCCATACTGACTCCACATCTCCTGTTTCAATGTCACCCCTTGCAAGGGACTGAATTTAATTTCTCACCAACAGGGCAACCCCACCCCCTCTGCCCACCTGTCTGTCTTTTCGATAGGAGGTATATCCTTGAATATTCAGTTCCCAGCCCTGGCCCTCTTGCAGCCATGTCTCAGTAATTCCCACATCATACTTGCCAGTTTCTAACTGAGCTTCAACCTCGTCCACTTTATTCCTTATACTTCGCATATTCATATACAGTACTTTGACCTCCGTGTTCACTTCCCCCCTCGCAATTGGCCCTGACCTTACTTTGTTGTCCATTCTCAAGCTTTCCCTTATTATTTTTTAGCTGTGTATATGCGGGGGTGGGGGGGGGGAACGTTTAATCTCTTCCCTGTATGGGGACCCGACCTTTCCCCTGTCGGGTCCCTGGTGTCGTTGGGCCTAACATCGTGGAGCTGGCGGCGGCTTCCAACAGGAACCAACCTGAGGGCTCCAGTCGCGGAGCCTGCGGACTCGCCATCGCAGAGCTGGCCGACTTCGGAACGGGGAGATCTGTGGTGGCGCGTGGCTGTAAGCCGACTTCGGAGCTTCGGAGGCTCCGGCCACAGGCCCGGTGGACAGGAACATCGGGAGCTCGCAGGTCCCTGTTGGGAGACCGCTTTTCGGAGCTCCCGCAATGGCAACTTCTCCAGCTGGAATCTGGGGGTTTAAATGACTCGGAACGGGGCCTAACATCGCCCGGCATGGCTTAAACCGCCGCGGGACTTACCATCGCCCGCCGGGGGCTTTAACATTGTGAGCCCCAGTCGCCTTGACACTGCAGTTGGACTGCTGGACCGCAGGAGAAGAACAAAGGGAAGAGATAAGACTTTTGCCTTCCATCATAGTGAGGTGGTGTTGGAGATTCACTCTGATGGATGTTTGTGTACATTGTGTGAAGTATGTGTCTTGGTTTTTATTGTAATGTCTTGACTGTAGGAATGAAAATTTCGTTCAAACCTTGTCTGTTTGAATGACAATAAAAGGCATTCTATTCTATTCTATTCTATTCTACCTTCCATCCCAATCAAAGAATGGAACCGCTTTCTCGAAAGGGCCAAGGAGGGCTTATATTAGGAACACCTCCATCTGTTTCCCAACACGTTTGGCTGACCTGCTGAGTTCTACCAGCACTTTGGAGGGGAATGGACAGGCGACATGTCGGGTCTGGATCCTTCTTTGGGCTGATGGGAGTCGGGGGAGAAAGCTGGTGATGGGGTCGGGACAGATTCCAGGACTTGAGTAGGAGGGGAGGGGGTTTGTCTCCTTAATTTAGAGAATTCAATGTTCATGTTATTGGGCTTTAAGCAGTGAGGTGCTCTTCCTCCAGTTTGCATGTCACCTCATTCTGGCAATGGAGGAGGCCCAGGACAGAAAGATCAGTGTGGGAGTGGGAAGGGGAGGTAAAATGGTTGGCAACTGGGAGATCCAGCAGGCCTTGGCAGACCGAGCGCTAGTGTAGGGTGAAATGCATGCAGTCGAGATACAAGGAACAGCTATTGCTGATTTACAAAAAGCGACACAATATCCTGGAGTAACTTGCACCTCTGGAGAGCATGGACAGGCAACATTCTAGGTCAGGACCCTTCTTCAGACTGCTTGGAGTGAGGGGGTGGAGAAAGTTGGAAAGGAGAGGTGGGAGTGGTCGCCATAGATTCCCTTCCCTCTACAGATGCGGCCTGACCCACTGAGTTCCTCCACCGCTTTAGAGGGAATGGACAGGCGATGTTTTGAATCAGGACCCTTGTTCAGACTGATTGGGGAGGGTGCGGGGGAGGAGGCTGGAAAAGAGAGATGGGGGTTGGACAAAGCCTGGCAAGTGATAGGTGGACACAAAATGCTGGAGTAACTCAGTGGGACAGGCAGCATCTCTAGAGAGAAGGAATGGGTGACGTTTCAGGTTGAGACCCTTCTTCACAAGTCATAGGTGGATATTGGTGAAGGAGACACAAGAAATTGCAGAAGCTGGAATCTTGCATAGAACACTATTTTAGTTAGATGCACAGAAATCTGTTGCCCAGAGTGGGGGAATCGAGGACCAGAGGAGGTTCAAGGAGAAGGGGAAAGATTTAATAGGAATCTGAGAGGTAACTTTTTCACAACAAAGGGTGGTGGGTGTTATGGAACAACCTGCCAGAGGAGGGCAGTTGAGGCTGAGGGACTATCCCAACGTTTAAGAAAAGTAAGGCAGGTACATGGATGATAAATGTTTGGAGGGATATGTACCAAAACGCAGGCAGGCGGGACTAGTGTAAGCTGGGACATGTTGGTAGGTGGGGCCAGTTAGGCCGAAGGGCCCTGATCCACACTGTATGACTCTAACACGAAATGCTGCAGTAACCTAACGGGTCAGACAGCAGCTGTGGAGGACATGGATAGGTGACGTTTCACAGAGTGCTGGGAGTACCTCGGCTGGTCAGGCAGCATCTGTGGAGAACATGATAGATGACGTTTCACAGAGTGCTGGAGTAACTCAGCGGGTCAGGCAGCATCTGCGGAGATCATGGAAAGGTCAGATTTCGGATCGGGACCCTTCTTCAGACTGACACGATGTTAACAGATGAGGGGGTGATCGGCAGGTGAGTGGAGTAACAGAGGTGAGAGAAACTAAGGAGATAAAAGGGTGTGAGATAAGGAGAGAGGAACCTTTAAGGGACATTGGTCAGGTAGCATTTGGAGCATTGCATATAGTTCTGGTCACTGCATTACAGGACTGATGTGGAGGCTTTGGGGAAGGTTTAAAAACAAGGAACTGGTTGCTGGTTTTCAAAAAAAGGACACAAAATGCTGGAGTAACTTAGCGGGACATGCAGCATCTCTGGAGAGAAGGAATGGGTGACGTTTCGGTTCAAGACTGAAGAGGGTGTCAACCCAAAAAGTTACGCATTCCTTCCATCATTTTGTGTCTACCTAAACAGTGCCTATCCACGTGTCGGTGTGCCAGCAGGCTGGAGGAGCGGGCAAAGGCCTTGCCACAGAGCGGGCAGGTGAAGGGGCGCTGGCTGGTCTGACTCGCGGTGCTCCAGCAAGGTGGTCAAGGCGGGTGAAAACCTTACCACAGGACGGGCAGGGGAAGGGACGCTACCACTGTGGGCACACTGGTGCTGCCACAGGACTGGACATGCGGGTGAAACCCTTGCCACACTCAGCGCACTCAAAGGATCTCTCTCTGGTGTGTATCCGCTGGTGCTCCTGCAGCCCCAGTGCGCTCTTGAAACTCCTCGCCTCAGTGGGAGCAGCTGCTCGCCGGCGTGAGACCGCGTGGTGATGCCGCAACCCCGTGAGCTGTCAAACGACTCACCGCAGTACGGGCAGCGTTAGGGCTCGGCCACTGGTGGCACTAGCAGGTGAGACAGGACTTGGTGGAGGCCATGGCAAGCGCTCTCCAACACCCGGGCTGGGGAAGGTACTGGTCGCCCGGCGTGAACCCTCTGGTGGGACAGCAGGTTGATGGAGCGGGTGAAGCCCTTGCCACACTGAGCACAGGTGAAGGGCCACTCCCCGGTGTGGATGCGCTGGTGCTTCAACAGGCTTTGGGAGTGGGTGAAGCCCTTGCCGCAGTCGCTGCAGGTGTAGGGCTGCTCCCCGGTGTGCAGGCGAATGTGCACCTTCAGGTTCTTGGACGACTTGAAGCCTTTGCCGCAGTCGGAGCAGGTGAAGGGCCGCTCACTGCTGTGCACCCACCGGTGCTCCCACAGCCCCCACAACCGGGCAAAGCCCTTGCCACAGGTGGAGCAGCCATAGGGCTTCACGCCCGTGTGCGTGCTCTGGTGCGTGTTCAATTCCCGCGCTGTCTTGAAGCTCTTGCTGCAGTTGGAGCAGTCAAAGGGGCATTCTCCCGTGTGCAAGCGCTGGTGCACCTGCAGCCCCGACGACTGGGTAAAACTCTTGCCACAGGTGGAGCAGCCATAGGGCTTCTCGCCGGTGTGCACGCGCTGGTGTATCTTCACTTCCTGCGCCGTCTTGAAGCTCTTGCCGCAGTCGGAGCAGTCAAAGGGACATTCCCCCGTGTGCACCCGCTGGTGCACCTGCAGCCCCGACACTGGGTAAAGTCTTGCCGCAGGTGGAGCAGTCAAAGGGACGTTCTCCTGTGTGCACCCGCCGGTGGATCTCCAGCCTGCTCGGGAACTGCCAGGCCTTGCCCACACGCCGCACTCATAACGCTTCTCCTGTTATGCCCCGTCATGTGGTCCTCCAATGAAGCTCAGCCCCTCGAAGCGCAGCCCGCACACCGGCACCCTGGCCGCCTCAATGGCCGCTCACATCCCCTTTTCTCCGTCAACAGCAACGGCTCCTAAACCCTGCAGGAGGGGAACACAGAGGGTCAACAAGCTGGCAAACAGGACATTAATAACGCAGAACGTTACTAGGCTTGAAGGGGGTCAAGGGGGGATGGGAGGATCATTTCATTCCAAAAAGGAAGAAAGATTCTAAGGGGAGTAGGAGGCAACCGTGGCTGACAAGAGAAGTTAGGGATAGAATAATACTAAAAGAAAAGATGTACAACACAGCAAAGAGTAGCCGGAAACCAGAGGATTGGGAAACTTTCATAGGACAACAGAAGGAAACTAAACGGGCAATACGGGCTGAAAAGATGAAGTACGAAGGGAAGCTGGCCAGGAATATAAAGAAGGACAGTGAAAGCTTCTTTCGATACGTTAAGGGTCAAGAGTAGCAAAGTCAAATGTGGGTCCCTTGAAGGCAGACACGGGTGAAATTATTATGGGCAACAAGGAAATGGCAGAAGAGTTGAATCGGTACTTCGGATCTGTCTTCACTAAGGAAGACACAATCTCCCAGATGTACTGGAGGACAGAGGATCTAAGGGGGTAGAGGAACTGAAATAAAATTTAATTAGGCGAGAAATAGTATTGGGTAGGCTAATGGGACTGAAGGATGATAAATCCCCTGGGCCTGATGGTCTGCTCCCAGGGTCCTCAGGGAGGTGGCTCGAGAAATAGTGGACGCATTGGTGATCATTTTCCAATGTTCAATAGATTCAGGATCAGTTCCTGTGGATTGGAGGATAGCTAATGTTATCCCACTTTTCAAGAAAGGAGCGAGAGAGAAAATGGGGAATTACAGACCAGTTAGCCTGACTTCGGTGGTGGGAAAGATGCTGGAGTCAATTATTAAAGAGGTAATAATGGGGCATTTGGATAGCAGTAAAATGATTAGTTCAAGTCAACATGGATTCATGAAAGGGAAATCATGCTTGACTAATCTTCTGGAATTTTTTGAGGATGTGACAAGTAAAATGGATGAAGGGGTGCCAGTGGATGTAGTGTATCTAGACTTTCTGAAAGCCTGCGATAAGGTCCCGCAAGGGAGACTGGTGACTAAATTAGAGCACATGGTATTGGGGGTAGGGTGTTGACATGGATAGAAAATTGGTTGGCAGACCGGAAGCAAAGAGTAGGAGTGAACGGGTCCTTTTCAGAATGGCAGGCAATTGGCGAGTGGAGTGCCGCAAGGCTTGGTGTTGGGGCCGCAACTGTTTACCAGATATATTAATGATTTGGAAGAGGGAATTAGGAGCAACACTAGCAAGTTGCGGATGACACAAAGCTGGGTGGGCAGTGTGAACTGTGAAGAGGATGTTAGGAGGTTGCAGGGTGACCTGGACAGGTTGAGTGGGCAGATGCGTGGCAGATGCAGTATAATATAGATAAATGTGAGGTTATCCACTTTGGCGACAAAAACAAGGGGGCAGATTATTATCTCAATGGGGTTAGGTTAGGTAAGGGGAAGGTGCAGCGAGACCTGGGCGTCCTTGTACACCGGTCACTGAAAGTTGCTTACAGGTACAGCAGGCAGTGAAGAAAGCTAATGGAATGTTGGCCTTCATAACAAGAGGATTTCAGTACAGGAGTAAAGAGGTTCGTCTGGCAGTTATATAGGGCTCTGGTGAGACCACATCTAGAGTATTGTGTACAGTTTTGGTCTCCTAATTTGAGGAAGGACATCCTTGTGATTGAGGCAGTGCAGTGTAGGTTCACAAGATGGATCCCTGGGATGGCGGGACTGTCATATGAGGTAAGATTGAAAGACTAGGCTTGTATTCTCTGGAGTTTAGAAGGATGAGGGGGTCTCATATAGAAATATATAAAATTATAAAAGGACTGGACAAGCTAGATGCAGGAAAAATGTTCCCAATGTTGGGTGAGTCCAGAACCAGGGGTCACAGTCTTAGAATAAAGGGGAGGTAATTTAAGACTGACATGAGAAAAACTTTTTCACCCAGAGAGTTGTGAATTTATGGAATTGCCTGCCACAGGGGGCAGTGGAGGCCAAATCACTGGATGGATTTAAGAGAGAGTTAGATAGATCTCTAGGGGCTAGTGGAGTCAAGGGATATGGGAGAAGGCAGGCACGGGTTATTGATAGGTGACGATCAGCCATGATCACAATGAATGGCGGTGCTGGCTGGAAGGGCCGAAAAGGCTCCTCCTGCACTATTTCTATGTTTCTATAACCTGGGATAAAACTAAAGCGGCATGGAAGAGGGACCTGGGTGTAGAGCTTTTGATGAGGTGTGGCGAGAGAGCTTAATTCGTATACACACCTCTTCGCTGTGTATACGCCATGGGTTGATCCAATTTAAAGTGCTCCACCGTCTACATTATTCAAGAGACAAACTTACCAGAATCATTTCTACCACAGATCCTGGATGCCCTAAATGTGGCCATAGCCCCGCCTCTGAAGGACACATGTTTTGGACATGTCCCTCTCTCAACAGCTACTGGGAAAACATATTTGAGGTATTCTCCCATATCTGCAGACAGACTATAAATCCGGACTTGCACACAGCTATCTTTGGAATACCACCTCCAAACTGTAAGCTTGCTAATTTCCAAGCAAAATGCTTTAGCATTTGCATCATTGCTTGCTCGCAGGCTTATTCTTTTCAACTAGAAGTTAAAAAAATCTCCATCTTTTTTGCAGTGGTTAAAGGAGGTGCTCTCCTTTTTACCCTTGGAAAAGATCAGGTATAAACGGTGCAAGGCCCGCAGAAACTTCGCTCTGACCTGGAACCCTTTTATAGATTTTAATAGATTTTTCCTTTAACTGAAAACACAGTCATAATCATTTATATTTGCATTTTGCTGTTGTTAACATGTAACATTTGAGCACAAAGACTCTACCTTTTTTAAACTTTTTAAAAAAATCATTATGATTTTTACTATTTTTTTTTCTCTTTCTATTTTTTGAGCCTTGGGGATGGGGACTATTAGGTTTTGTACTGTTTGTTGGTGTTCTGTGTAAATTTGTGTTTACAACTTGAAAACCACAAAAATAAAGTTATTAAAGAAAAAATAATCTTGAGAACCACTTTGCGTTTATTGTGCAAAAACGATTAATTTAACACAACCATTTAACACATTAACATAAGCATCGACTACAGTGGAATCAACATTGCAAAAACAACGATTTAACAACAACCACCACCATTTTTTTTTTCTTCTAAATAATTTTTATTAGAGGCATCTGCATATCATAATCCAAAACAATACAGACCTTGTTTCACGGTTACATATAAATATCCAGGTTTTCCAGGCACCCAGTTACCAAAGTAGCTGGGATCCTCCTTTATCGGTTTCCTATTAACATTGCCTCTAATTATTTATTTATGTTCATAGTTAGAAAAATAAATAAAGAAGAAAGAAATTAGAAAAATAGGATAAACTATCAATAATACACCTTGGGAGATAAGTCCGTAGGTCAGAGAACATAACTATCATCTAGTCTTGGGTTCAGGCTTCAGTCCGGCCTCCGTGCGGGTCCAATCTACCCCTTCAAGTAATCTATAAATGGAGACTAATTTTTTCCAAATGTAAGGTCTCCGACATCTCCATAATCCACATCTTGATTGTGGGGCTTGTTGGGTTTTTCCAAAATTTTAATATCAACCACCACATTTAACATTAACATCCGCTACAGTGGAATCAACATTCCTCACTGTGATGACGGCCCCGATGTTTAGACCCTCTCGTCGGGATGATCGAAACTCGGAGTTGGGACGGATTGCAACACAACAAGAAAATAAGTACTTTTGTGTCCAAGAGCCTTGGAAAACTCAGCACTCAGCACTAACCTTCCTGCGTTTTGTAGGGGGGAGAGAGGGGGGGAGGGGGAGGGAGAGGGAGAGCGAGAGTGGGGAGAGAGAGAGAGAGAGAGAGAGAGAGACGAGAGAAGAGGAGAGAGAGAGGTGGAGAGAAGGAGAGAGAAGACGATGAGAGAGAGAGAGTCGCTTTCCGCCGCAGCCAATGGAAGTTTTGCCGCTCTCAATGTCTGCAACTTTGCCGCGCTCACTGTTCTAGGTCCACCTTTTGCCCTGTTTGTGGGATTACATCAGTTCCGATTTCTTTGTATCAGCAAACAGGATTGCTGGGAATGGAATAAAAATACGCCTGCTGGGCCGTAGGTTGCCGATCCTTGGTGTAGGTCCTGCCCATGTTAGACTTCCCAAAATGCAACACCTCACATTTCTCTGCACTAAATTCCATCAACCATTCCTCAACCCACCTGGCCAATCGATCCAGATCCTGCTACAATTTTTCACAATCATCTTCACTATCTGCAAAACTACCCACTTTTGTATCATCAGCAAACTTGCTAATCTTGCCCTGTATGTTCTCATCCAAATCATTGATGTAGATGACAAACAGTAACAGGCCCAGCACCCAACCCTGAAGCAGACCACTAGTAACAGACCTTCAGTCCGAGAAGCAACCTTCCACCATCACCCTCTGCTTCCTTCATTGAAGCCAATTTTCTATCCATTCAGCTATATTTGCTTGGTTGTCATATGTACCGACAGTGGAACAATTACATTTTTACAGTGCAGATTTACAGGTCTATTGACCCAATATACATAGATACCATTAAATAAACAAAAATTCAATAAATAAATAACACCAATACAATTGCATAAAGCACTACAAGTGCATAAAATATCAGGGGAATAGTGAATAATGGAGATGGGGCAGAGAAACATAGAAAATAGGTACATGAGGAGGCCATTTGGCTCTTCGAGCCTCCACTGTCATTCATTGTGATCATGGCTGATCATCCACAATCAGTAACCCGTGCCAGCCTTCTCCCCATATCCCATGATTCCGCTAGCCGCAAGAGCCCTATCTAACTCTCTTTTAAATTCATCCAGTGAATTGGTCTCCGCTGCCTTCTGTGGCCGAAAATTCCACAAATTCACAACTTTCTGGGTGAAAACGTTTTTTTCTCATCTCAGTTTTAAATGTCCTCCCCTTTATATTAAGACTGTGGCCCCTGGTTCTGAACTCCCCCAACAATGGGAACATTTTTCCTGCACCTAGCTCATCCAGTCCTTTTATAATTTTATGTGTTTCTATAAGATCCCCTCTCATCCTAAATTCCTGCGAATACAAGCCCAGTCTTTCCAATCTTTCCTCATATGACAGTCCCGCCATCCTGGGATTTAACCTTATGAACCTACGCTGCACTGCCTGAATAGCAAGGCTGTCCTTCCTCAAATTAGGAGACCAAAACTGCGCACAATACTCCAGATGTGGTCTCATCAGGGCCCTGTACAACTGCAGAAGGACCTCTATACTCAAATCCTCTCGTTATGAAGGCTAACATGCCATTAGCTTTCTTCACTGTCTGCTGCACCTGCATGCTTACTTTCAGTAACTGGTGTACAAGGACACCCAGGTTGCACTTCCCTTTTTCCTAATCCGACACCAGTGAGATAATAATCTGCCTCTTTGTTCTTGCCGCCAAAGTGGATAACTTCACATTTATCTACATTATACTGCATCTCCCATGCATCTGCACACTCACTCAACCTGCCCAAGTCACCCTGCAACCTCCTAGCATCCTCTTTGCAGATCACACTGCCACCTAGCTTTGTGTCATCTGCAAATTTGGTAGTGTTATATTTAATTCCATTATTTAAATAATTTATATTGTAAATAGTTGCAGCCCCAGCACCGAGCCTTGCAGCAGCTCCACTCGCCACTGCCTACCATACTGACAGGGACCCGTTTATTCCTACTCTTTGTTTCCTATCTGCCAACCAATTCTCTACCCATGTCAATACCCTACCTCCAATACCATGTACTCTAATTTTGCCCATTAATTTCCTGTGGGACCTTATCAAAGGCTTTCTGAAAGTCCAGATACACTACATCCACTGGCTCTCCTTCATCCATTTTACTTGTCACATCCTCAAAAAAATCCAGAAGATTAATTAGTCAAGCAAGATTTCCCCTTCAGAAATCCATGCTGACTTGGACCAATCCTTTTACTGCTATCCAAATTTGCCTTTATTACTAATTAATAATTGACTCCAGCATCTTCCCCACCGCCGATGTCAGGCTAACTGGTCTATAATTCCCCATTATCCCTACAATCTGAAATAGTAAAATATGCAGCTATGATAGTAACAGCCATTCCACCCACTCAGGTCAGTGTGGAGAGACTGTTCTCCGCACTGAAAATAATTAAATCAGATTTAAGGGCTTCAATGAAAGAGGATCTGGCAGAAGCAATTCTGTTCCGAAGGACGTTATTAACAAATTTTACATATATGTACTTTTGTAGCAAACTTAACTACCTACGCATTTACTTTTAATTTCTTTTGCACTTGAGAATAGTTTTTGTCATCATTTCGCCATTTAGTTCATACCTGTGGTCTTAGTTTAATAAATTTTGGAGTAATGCTTTTATAATTTTTATTTAATTCAATGGAATTTTAATTTTGTCATAACCCTTTCTGTAATTTTTTTAGCATAATGGATTATGTTTTTTTTCAAGAATAAACAATAAAAAAAACCCACAATAGCAGAGTTACAACCATTGGACTCAAAACCTAAAAGACATGGGTTTAAAAGGCAGCCTGATGATTCATGTCGTTCTTATGAAATACCATCTTGTGTAATGTCATCATAGCAGATTTAGAATAATTACACCTAGGGGTCAGAGTCAGTCAGAGTCGGATACACAAGAAATCAAGGAGTCGGAGTCGGATGTTATGGGTACGACTCCACCGCCCTGCTCTGAAGTCACGCTGCAGAATGTCTTTCCTCTTCTTCCCGACGTCATTTGTGCTGACATGCATTACCACTTCCGGCTGCTCACCTTCACCCTTGAGGATGCTCTGCAATCGGTCCGTGACGTCCGGGATCCTGGCACCAGGGAGGCAACACACCATCCTTGAATCCTGTCTGTTGTCGTAGAAACCTCCGTCTATACCTCTCACGATGGAGTCTCCGACTCCGAGGCTCTGCCTGCCTGAAGAGCCTGTGTCTACGTGTCTAAACAATACCTGGTGATTTGGTCTCCACCGCCAAAGAATTCCACAGATTCACATCCTCTGGCTGAATAAATTCCACCAAATCTCCTTTCTAAAAGGCATGAGTGGAAAAGACAGATAAGGTTAGGGGCCAGTTGTGGGCATGTGGGACTAGCTTCGATAGGCATGCCTGTGTATTTCTGTGCTATGGGACTGACGGGGCACAACAGGGTAGAAGTTTGATGCTTCAGGAGAACTGTGTCCAAAAGATGCTTCATTAGCTTGGTGTTCGGCACATCAACAGGGAGGCGCTGAAATCGCCCGTTCACACGCAGCCACCAGAGCAAACAGTGTACATACGGTGATGACCAACGCAATAAATGCAATATGCAGTGCAGAACAGTGCAAGATTGTCTTGCAGAAAGGCCGGTGTAGTACAAACGGGTCAGGGCAGGGGAGGCGAGCTCAGCCTTCCAAGCCTCAATCCAAACTATCCTACCCGTAACCCTCCCCTGACATCAGTCTGAAGAAGTGTGAGAAAGAACTGCAGATGCTGGATAAAATCAAAGACAGACACAAAACGCTGGAGAAACTCAGCAGGTGAGGCATCATCTATAGAGAGTAGGAATGGGTGATGTTTCGGGTCGAGACCTGAAAGTCTGAAGAAGAGTCTGGACCGGAAACGTCACCCATTCCTTCTCTCCATAGATGCTGCCTCACCCGCTGAGTTTCTTCCAGCATTTTATAGACAATAGACAATAGATGTAGGAGTAGGCCATTCGGCTCCTCAAAATACCGAAGTCGGTAGCGCAATGAAACATAGTTGTGGCAGATAGAAACTGCTGAGGTTAGTGTTGTGTCGTGTTCACGAGAATTGGGAGGTTGCACGGCAGTCGGGTCTTGACCCGTACTGTTGCCACGTAACGCCAACTGGAGTACATGCGATGAACTGCAGGTAACGTTTCCAGCATAGCGGGCCTGTTAAAAACTGCTGAATTGGTCCATTTTTGCCCTGTAAATAATTATGGAAATCGAGGTAAGCGTGAGAGACATTTATCCTACTTCAGAATTCCAAAAGTGAGGAGAAATTATGGTAGAGAGAAATGGCAGCGGAGAGGACAACAACAAAAGTGGTTGGCGAACATTGGCCGTGCAGATATCAAGATTGGAAATTGTCGCGTTTGCTCACTGCATTTCATCAACAGTAAGGCACTATTGGTGCTTTTTCGTGATTCCTTTGGTATCTAAAAAGTTTCTGAAGTGATAAATCTGGCTGTAAAGTTTTAATATCGCCCATGGTTCTCAAATGGGTTTTTACATACAAAAAAAGCACGCTTCTGAAGCAAAATTTATCATTAAAAAAATGGAAAACCATACATGGGTTTTGAATTACATTTGACTCAGATGCAAGCCAAGGAATGGCATAATTGTTAGCTGTTAATTGGGCATAATAAAGCATGGTGCACGGACACCACCATCATCGAGAGTCACTGCTCAGCTAACCTAGAGTTCCTCTTGGTTAGATGCAGACCGTTCTATCTGCCCAGAGAGTTTACCTCCGCTGTTGTGATTGCAGCCTATATTCCTCCTGATGCTAATGCTAAGCTTGCAATGAAAGAACTGCATACTGCCATTAGCAAACAACAGACTCACAACCCCGAGGCAGCCTTCATTGTTGTGGGTGACTTCAATCACTCCAACCTGAAGACTGTACTCCCCAAATTCCACCAACATGTCTCCTTCGTCACTAGAGAAGACAAGATACTGGACAAAGTTTACACAAACATGGCTGAAGCTTACAAAGCCATCCCCCTCCCCCACTTGGACAGTCTGATCACCTCTCATTATTCCTGCTCCCAAAGTACTCCCCACTCATCAGACGTGTTAAACCCACAGTGAGGACAGTTAAAGTCTGGTCAGAGGAGGCGGACTCCACACTTCAGCAGTGTTTTGGAAACACTGACAGGAAGGCGTTTGCATCCCAGGCCACCCTTGACTCCCACACGGACACTGACTATACATCCTCTGTTTTGGACTTTATCAACTCCACCATCAACAGTGTCACCTCCCTCAAACGGATTACCATATTCCCGAATCTGAAGCCATGGATGAACAGCGAGGTTAGGCTACTGCTGAAAGCACGGGACACCGCTTTCAGGTCAGGCGATGCTCGAGCCTACAGTTCATCCAGGGCTAACCTGAAGAGCGGCATCAAGAAGGCCAAGCACTGCTACAAGGATTGAGGAGCACTTCAACAACAACTCCGACCCCCGACGCATGTGGCAAGGCATCCAGGCCATCACGGACTATAGACCCACCAACACCACCCCCACATCCAGCGACGCCTCCTTCCTTGAGGAGCTTAACCACTTTTATAGCCGCTCTGACAGGGACAATCTAGAGATGGCCATCAAGGTTGTGCTCCCTGCTGATCACCAGCCTCTCACACTCACCCCCTATGACGTGTACATGGCACTGAGCAGGATTAATGCACGTAAGGCTGCTGGTCCTGACGGCATCCCCGAGCGCGTTCTCAGGGCCTGTGCTGCGCAGCTGACAGACGTCTGGACTGACATCTTCAACCTGTTACTTGCCCAAACAGTTATCCCCATGTGCCTTAAAACCACCTCCATCGTGCCGGTGCCAAAACACTCCATTGCGGTGAGCCTCAACGACTTCCGCCCAGTTGCACTTACTCCCATCATCACCAAGTGCTTCGAGAGACTGGTCCTGGCACACCTCAAAGGCTGCCTACCTCCCACACTGGACCCCTATCAGTTCGCCTACTGCAAGAACAGTAGTACGGAGGATGCCATCTCAACGGCAATTTACTCCGCCCTCTCCCACCTCGACAACAGAGACATCTACATAAGAATGCTGTTCATCGATTATAGCTCAGCATTTAACACCATTATCCCCTCAAAACTGATCACCAAACTCGGTGACCTGGGCATCGACCCCTCCCTCTGCAGCTGGATACTGGACTTTCTAACCAACAGACCCCAGTCTGTTAGGTTAGACAACCACACCTCTTCAACCCTCATTTTGAACACTGGCGTTCCACAGGGCTGTGTGCTGAGCCCCCTCCTCTACTCCCTCTTCACCTACGACTGCACACCTGTATATGGCACTAACACCATCATCAAATATGCAGATGGTACAACAGTGATTGGCCTCATCAGCAACAACGATGAGTCGGCCTATAGGGAGGAGGTCCAGCTCCTAGCAGCATGGTGCTCTGACAACAACCTGGCCCTTAACTCCAAGAAGACCAAGGAGCTCATTGTAGACTTCAGAAGGTCTAGGGGCGGCACGCACACCCTCATCCATATTAACGGGACGGAGGTGGAACGGGTCTCCGGCTTCAGGTTTCTGGGGGTCAACATCTCCAATTACCTCTCCTGGACCCACAATACCTCAACTCTGGTCAAGAAGGCTCACCAGCGTCTTTTCTTCCTGAGGAGACTAAAGAAGGTCCATCTGTCTCCTCAGATTCGGGTGAACTTCTACCGCTGCACCATCGAGAGCATCCTTACCAACTGTATCACAGTATGGTATGGCAACTACTCTGTCTCCGACCGGAAAGCACTGCAGAGGGTGGTGAAAATTGCCCAACGCATCACCGGTTCCTCACTCCCCTCTATTGAGTCTGACCAAAGCAAGCGATGTCTGCGAAGGGCGTGCAACATCGTCAAGGACTGCTCTCAACCCAGCCACAGTCTGTTTACCCTCCTCCCATCCGGGAGGCGCTACAGGTCTCCCCGTTGCCGGACCAGCAGGTCCAGGAACAGCTTCTTCCCTGCGGCTGTTACATTATTTAACTCTGCACCTTGGTAATTGCCAGTCACCCCCCTCCCCGCCGGACACTCCTTCCGACAGAAAAATTGCACTACCACTACTACTACTGTATGTACGTATATATATTTATTGCTCATTATTCTATGTTCGCTCTTCTGGGGAGATGCTACCTGCATTTCGTTGTCTCTGTACTGTACACTGCACAATGACAATAAAGTTTGAATCTGAATCTGATAATCAACCTCAGCAAATTGACAATATCTTTGAAAGTGAGTGGGTGTTTAAGCTGTCAGGGCATTTTATTACTTGCCAAAATATACATCTCAATAGCACAATGATAGAAAACTTCCTTTTCCACACACCACTCGTAAGTCTGGAGATTTTTTTAATGATGAATTTAGCTTCAGAAGCCTTTTCTTTTTGCATGTAAAAATCAACTTCAGAACCAATACAATACAATACAATTATACAATACAATACAATTTATTTGTCATTTGGACCCCGTTGAGGTCCAAACGAAATGTCGTTTCTGCAGCCATACATACAAAACGAAAAAGACCCGAGACACAACACAATTTACACATACATCCATCACAGCGCTGTGATGGAAGGCAAAAAAACGTATCTCTCCCCTGCACTGCCCCCCGATGTCAGAGTCAAAGTCAAAGCCCCCGGCGGGCGATGGTGATTGTCCCGCGGCCATTAAAGCCACGCCGGGTGATGCAAGGTCGCGCACCGGGTCTTGGTGTTAGAGCCCCGGCGGGCGCTCGCAAAGTCCCGCAGCCATTCCAAGCCGCGCGGGGCGATGGTAAGTACCCGCTCCAGGTGCTCTTCAACCCCGCAACTCGGGCGGGAGAAGTCGCCGCTGCGGAAGCCCCGAAAAGCGGTCTCCCACCAGGGACCCGCGGGCTTCCGGTGTTGCCGTTCGCCAGATCCGCAGTTGCAGCCTCTGAATCCCCGGGGGTCGGGTCGCTGCAGCGCTCCACCACAGCTCCACCCGCTCCAGACTCGGTCAGCCCCGTGATGGTGAGTAGTCCGCAGCTCCGCAATTGGAGCCCCAGGTCATTCCTGCTGGAGGCCGCTCCACGTTGCCCAGCCCCAACGACAACGGAGACCCGACAAAGAAAAGGTCGGGTCTCCCGTGCAGGGGAAAGATTTTAAAGTTCGCCCCCCACACACATACCCCGACAAAAAAAATAAATAAAAACTACATAGAAACGAGACAAAAATAATAAAAAGACAGACGGACTGCAGAGGCCGCTGCTGACGAGAGTCGCGCAGCCCACCATGGGCGATTTTAAAATTTTACGGACAGATTTATCACTTCTGAAACTTTTTAGATACCAAAGGAATCAAGGAAAAACACATATAATGCCTTACTGTTGAAGAAATGCAGTGAGCAAACACGATAATTCCCAATATTTTCAATCTTGATATCTGTACGCCTAATGTCCACGAACCACTTTAGCTGTTGTTGTCCCTTCAGCTCTCGCTTCTCTCTACCATCATTTCTCCTCACTTTTGGAATTCTGAAGTAGGATAAATTTCTCTCACTCTTACCCCGATTTCCACAATTATTTACAGCACAAAAAATGACCATTTTGGTGGTTTTTAACGAATAGGAAAGTACGCATTTTGGGTATTAACAGTATACCAGAAGCTGCCATGTACTCCACATGGATTGAGCTGCTACGTGCATCACGCCCTTTGACCCGATAACCTTACGTGCGAACCCACATAGACAATAGGTGCAGGAGCAGGCCATTCGGTCCTTCGAGTCAGCACCGCCTTTCACTGTGATCACGGCTGACCATCCACAATCAGAACCCCGTTCCTGCCTTCTCCCCATATCCCTTCTCGGCACCAAATCCCCCCACAACCCCCCCCCCCCCCCTCTCCCATATCAACTCCTGTTTGTCAGCTATAAAAACCTGGATGCAACATAACTTCCTCAAACTCAACAGCGATAAGACAGAATTCCTCCTCATAGGCTCCAAAGCCACACTCAGCAAAATCAATAACCCCTCACCATCGACGGCACCACTGTCTCCCCATCTCCCCAGGCCCGCAACCTTGGCGTGATCTTTGATTCCACCCTCTCCCTTGAGCCTCACATCCGCCATGTCATTAAAACCTCCTTCTTTCATCTCCGCAACATCGCCAAACTCAGACCCTCTCTCACACCTCCCGCTGCTGAAAGACTCATCCATGCCTTCATCTCCTCCCGACTGGACTATTGCAACTCACTTCTCCTTGGCATCAGCTCCACCTACATCAACTGACTCCAACTGGTCCAGAACGCAGCCGCCCGACTCATCACCCACACCAAATACTAGCATCACATCACTCCAGTCCTTAAACAACTTCACTGGCTTCCCATCTCCCACCGGATCACCTACAAAATCCTGATCCTCACCTACAAAGCCCTCCACCATCTGGCCCCCCCATCTCACTGACCTCCTCTCCCCCTACCAACCCTCACGGTCCCTCAGATCCACATCAGCCGGTCTCCGCTCCATCCACAAGTCCAACCTCCGCAGTTTTGGGGACAGAGCCTTCTCCAGGGCAGCTCCCAGGCTCTGGAACTCCCTCCCCCAACTGATCCGCAATTCCGTGTCCCTCACCATCTTCCAGTCCCGCCTCAAGACCCATCTCTTCACCTCTGCCTATCCTTAGCCCCACGTCCCCCTCCCTTTTCATCTGTGCATTAATTGCCTCATATTGTGTTTTGAATTGAATTCTGTCTTTACTTTGTGTACTAGTCATGTCTCTACTATTTATTTCATTCCCCTTACATGTTTTTCATCTACCTGCTAAATTTTTGTAAGGTGTCCTTGAGACTCTTGAAAGGCGCCCATAAATAAAATGTATTATTATTATTATTATTATCCCTTGACTCTGCTATCTTTAAGAGCCCTATCTAACTCTCTTGACAGCATCCGGAGAATCGGCCTCCACTGCCTTCTGAGGCAGAGAATTCCACAGATTCACAACCCTCTGGGCTCTGTTCTAAATGGCCTTCACCCTTGGTAACTTAAATGTTTCATGGTTCATGTGTCATTCTTAATTGTTGCTCTATGTCGTGTTGTTACTTGCGAGCGGAGCACCAAGGCAAATTCCTTGTATGTGTACATTCTTGGCCAATAAACTTATTCATGCATTCATTCATTTCACTGTACCTTAATTGGTGAAGTGACAATTGTTAAAACGGCTGAAGGTAGGTATGTTGCAAAGCCTACCTGAAACGTCGCTGAAAATCTGTCCCAGCCTGTGTGCGCGATTTTGGCGCCGTTTAGAGGGGGCGGGTTTAAAACGCGATTTTCTCTAGGCTGTTCAAATCGAGGATGTTCAGCCTAGTTAATTATTAACGAAAAATCGCTGAAAGACCCCGTCGCAAAAGCTATTATTAGTTTTAAAGGCCTCGTAAAATAGTTATAGTAGTTTAAAAATCAATCTCTAAACCCGCGAACACCAGCAACCGCAGGGTCTCATAAAGCAGTCAACTGAAGGAAGGCTTTATATTTTTACATTAAAAAGGGCTTCTAAAGATCCCTTTATACAAAGTTTAATATTGCGAGTAGCTCATTTTGGGCCCATAATATCGCGCAGTATTTTTCTGGGCATTTGGGGCACAAATCTACCGCAATGTGAACGTTCTAAACCAGCGCGTTCCACAGGGACCCACTGGAAAGCTGATTTAAATGGGCATTTATTTACAGCAATTAAACACTAAATTCCTTCCATTTGGTCTATAAATTAATGTAAATGAGATTTAAAAATCATGTTTTATTGTGAATTATTTGTGAATATTATTTGGACATTTAGGCTATTTAAAAATGTTAATCATTTATTAAGAAATGGATAGATGTTTAGATCTAGTAATTGAAGTCTGAAATTAGCTACAATTAGGTAACTAACTAATTATATGCTTTAATTTCAGGTCATCCAAGTAAGATTATTTTATATTTGTTTCAGAATGCTTCAATCTATGATAACTGAAAATTTCATTCAGTTCTCTTAATTTTTAAGAAAGTTATGGGCTTTTGACTGTCCACGATCACAGCTTTTTTGTTATGTCCATAGAAAATCAATAGGGAACAAGATGCTCATTTCCCAGTATGAAAATGGCCATAACTTTTTAAATACTTGAGATATGAAAGTGAATTAGGTGTCAAATTAAACTTATTAGCAATGTTACAAAATTTTGAGATTTTAAAAATCAAGTCTGTAATCTATCCCATCAGATAAAGCATAAAAATAAGTTTAATTTGACACCTAATTCACTTTCATATCTCAAGTATTTAAAAAGTTATGGCCATTTTCATACTCGGAAATGAGCATCTTGTTCCCTATTGATTTTCTATGGACATAACAAAAAAGTTGTGATCGTGAACAGTCAAAAGCCCATAACTTTCTTAAAAATTAAGAGAACTGAATGAAATGTTCAGTTATCATAGATTGAAGCATTCTGAAACAAATATAAAATAATCTTACTTGGATGACCTGAAATTAAAGCATATAATTAGTTAGTTACCTAATTGTAGCTAATTTCAGACTTCAATTACTAGATCTAAACATCTATCCATTTCTTAATAAATGATTAACATTTTTAAATAGCCTAAATGTCCAAATAATATTCACAAATAATTCACAATAAAACATGATTTTTAAATCTCATTTACATTAATTTATAGGCCAAATGGAAGGAATTCAGTGTTCAATTGCTGTAAATAAATGCCCATTTAAATCAGCTTTCTAGTGGGTCCCTGTGGAACGCGCTGGTTTAGAACGTTCACATTGCGGTAGATTTGTGCCCCAAATGCCCAGAAAAATACTGCGCGATATAATGGGCCCAAAATGAGCTACTCGCAATATTAAACTTTGTATAAAGGGATCTTTAGAAGCCCTTTTTAATGTAAAAATATACAACCTTCCTTCAGTTGTCTGCTTTATGAGACCCTGCGGTTGCTGGCGGTCGCGGGTTTAGAGTTGATTTTAAAACTACTATAACTATTATTCAAGGCCTTTAAACCTAATAATTATTATTAGGTTTAAAGGCCTTGAATAATAGTTATAGTAGTTTTAAAATCAATCTCTAAACCCGCGACCGCCAGCAACCGCAGGGTCTCATAAAGCAAATAGCAGAAGTTAGGTTGTATATTTTTACATTAAAAAGGGCTTCTAAAGATCCCTTTATACTAAGTTTAATATTGCGAGTAGCTCAATTTGGGCCCATTATATCGCGCAGTATTTTTCTCGGCATTTGGGGCACAAATCTACCGCAATGTGAACGTTCTAAACCAGCGCGTTCCACAGGGACCCACTGGAAAGCTGATTTAAATGGGCATTTATTTACTGCAATTAAACATTAAATTCCTTCCATTTGGCCTATAAATTAATGTAAATGAGATTTTAAAATAATGTTTTATTGTGAATTATTTGTGAATATTATTTGGACATTTAGGCTATTTAAAAATGTTAATCATTTATTAAGAAATGGATAGATGTTTAGATCTAGTAATTGAAGTCTGAAATTAGCTACAATTAGGTAACTAACTAATTATATGCTTTAATTTCAGGTCATCTAAGTAAGATTATTTTATATTTGTTTCAGAATGCTTCAATCTATGATAACTGAAAATTTCATTCAGTTCTCTTAATTTTTAAGAAAGTTATGGGCTTTTGACTTCACGATCACAGCTTTTTTGTTATGTCCATAGAAAATCAATAGGGAACAAGATGCTCATTTCCCAGTATGAAAATGGCCATAACTTTTTAAATACTTGAGATATGAAAGTGAATTAGGTGTCAAATTAAACTTATTTTTATGCTTTATCTGATGGGATAAATTACAGACTTGATTTTTAAAATCTCAAAATTTTGTAACATTGCTAAATAATAGCTTTTGCGACGGGGTCTTCCAGCGATTTTTCGTTAATAATTAACTAGGCTGAACATCTTCGATTTGAACAGCCTAGAGAAAATCGCGTTTTAAACCCGCCCCCTCTAAACGGCGCCAAAATCGCGCACACCCGTAGCGGCAGATTTTCAAAGACGCTTCAGGTAGGCTTTGCAACATACCTAAACTTATGTTTATGCTTTATCTGATGGGATAAATTGCAGACTTGATTTTTAAAATCTCAAAATTTTGTAACATTGCTACTGAAGGGCCTGAAGTTTCCACACTCTATCACTCAAAGTTACTCCAGCATTTCATTTGTTGTGTCTACCTTCAGTCTGAAGAAGAGTCTCGACCCCAAACGTCGCCCAGTTGCTTCTGTGCAGAGATGCTGCTGCTGCCCGTCTACCTGTCTGTCTGCTGTCCCGCTGAGTTATTCCGGCATTTTGTGTCCACCTTCAAATTACAAACAAACGCAGCTCCGATTGTCAGTGACGTCACGGCGCAGGGCGGGCGGGGAAACGGCACGGCGCAGGGCGGGTGGAGAAACGTCACGGCGCAGGGCGGGCAGACGTCACGGCGCTAGGCGGATGGGGCGGGCTGGCAGACGTCAGGACGCAGGGCGGGAATACAGCGCCGTGACGTCCACCAGGCACGCCCGCCCTGCTCCGTGACGTCTACCCGCCCAGCGCCGTGACGTTTACTCACACGCCCCACCCGCCCTGTGCCGCGACGTACGCCCGCCCCATCCGCCCTGCGCCGTGACGTCAGCGCCAATCCTCGATGCGTTTGTTTGTTTGTAATTTGAAGGTGGACACAAAATGCCGGAATAACTCAGACAGACGGAATAACAGACAGACAAACGGGCAGCAGCAGCAGCAGCATCTCTGCACAGAAGCAATTGGGCGACGTTTCGGATCGAGACCCTTCTTCAGACTGAAGGTAGACACAACAAATAAAATGCTGGAGTAACTTTGTCATTGAGTGATAGAGTGTGGAAACTTCTGGCCCTTCAGCTCCTTTAACAATAAGGGGGTGGGGGCAACTTCAAGATTCAATTTAATTGTCATTTTACCAATTAAGGTACAGTGAAATGAATACGTTTATTGGCCAAGTATGTACACATACAAGGAATTTGCCATGGTGCTCCGCTCGCAAGTAACAACACGATATACAGCAACAATTAAGAATGACACATAAAACATGAAACATTTGAGTTACCAAGGGTGAAGGCCATTTAGAACAGAGCCCAGAGGGTTGTGAATCTGTGGAATTCTCTGCCTCAGAAGGCAGTGGAGGTCGATTCTCCGGATGCTGTCAAGAGAGTTAGATAGGGCTCTTAAAGATAGCAGAGTCAAGGGATATGGGGAGAAGGCAGGATCGGGGTACTGATTGTGCATGATCAGCCGTGATCATAGTGAATGGTGGGGCTGGCTTGAAGGACCGAATGGCCTGCTCCTGCACCTATTGTCTATAGTGGGGTTGCACGTAAGGTCATCGGGTCAAAGGACGTATCGCACGGAGCAGCTCAATCCATGTGGAGTACATGGCAGCTTCTGGTATACTGTTAATACACGAAGCGCGTACTTTCTTACTGAATGATAAATTTAGCTTCAGAAATTGTTTTCATTTTGCATGTAAAAACCCACTCCAGAATCATGGAGCAAACGCGATAATTCCCAATATTTTCAATCTTGATATCTGCACGGCCAATGTCCGCAAACCACTTTAGCTCAAGTCAAGTCACTTTTATTTCTACAGCACATTTAAAAAACAACTCTCGTTGACCAAAGTGCTTTAAATTGGTGCAGGTACTAACGTTATACAAACAGTGGTACATAGATCATCAATACATACATAAATACATACATACAGCCCTCCCTCAGAGGTCCACAAGAAAGGCTTGAGAGTAAAAATAAGTGTTAAGTCTCGACTTAAAAGAGTCGATGGAGGGGGCAGTTCTGATAGGAAGAGGGATGCTGTTCCGTAGTCTAGGAGCTGCAACCGCATAAGCGCAGTCGCCCCTGAGCTTATGCCTAGACCGCGGGATGGTCAGTAACCCCAAGTCGGCCGATTTGAGGGACCTGGAGGTGGTGTGGTGGGTAAGCAGATTTTTGATGTAGATGTGGGGGCAAGCTCGTTAAGGGCTTTGTAAACATAAAGAAGGAGCTTGAAATTGATTCTGAACTGCACAGGGAGCCAGTGGAGTCAGGCCAGAATCGGGGTGATGTGGTCCCTTTTTCGGGTGCCCGTCAGGAGTCTCGCTGCGGCGTTTTGGACCAGTTGCAGGCGGAACAGGGAAGATTGGCTGATGCCAGTGCAAAGGGAGTTGCAGTAATTGAGGCGGGAGGAGATAAATGAGTGAATGATCTTTTCGAGGTCGTCAAATTGGAGGAATTGTTTTATTTTAGCTATCGTCCGAAGCTGGAAGAAACTAGCTTTTACCACGGCATTGAATTGTTTGTCAAATTTCAACGCTGAGTCAAATATCACGCCAAGGTTTTTGATGTGAGGTTTTGTAATGGGGTAAGGTTTCCAAGGCTCCCTGCTAACGTTTTGGTGGAGTCCGAGGCACAGAGTAGGATGACCTCAGACTTACTCTCGTTTAGTTCTGGGCCATCCAACACTTTATATTCTCGAGGCAGTGGATAAGGCTGAGTAGATCTGATCGACTGTTGGGCCTCAGGGGGAGATAGAGTTGTGTATCGCCTGCATAGCAGTCGAAGGAAATGCCGTGCTTTTGGATGACTTGGCCGAAGGGGAGCATATACAGGGAGAAGAGAATGGGGCCAAGGATGGAACCTTGTGGAACCCCGCAGCAGAGGCTAGCTGGGGAGGAGAAAGAGTTGCCTGTGCTTGTATCAAAACTCCTATCTTTGAGGTAGGAGATGAACCAGCTCAGGGCAGTGCTATTAATACCAACCCGATACCGGAGACGGTCAATTAGGATGGTGTGGTTGTCTGTATCAAATGCTGCTCTGTGGTCGAGAAGGAGCAGGATTGCACAGTCGCCGGAGTCAATGGTGAGAAGTTGGTCGTCATGTACAAGGCAGACTCTGTGCTGTGGTGGGCCCTGAAACCTGATTGGAAAGTTTCCAGGATAATATTTTGGTGTAGGTAAGGCATAAGTTGACTTAAAATTACATTTGCAAGGACTTTTGAAAGGAAAGGCAGTTTGGAAATAGGTCTGTAGTTGCTTGGCAAGGTGGGATCTTGGTTAGGCTTTTTCAGGAGGGGCTGGACCACCGCGTGTTTGAAGCAGGTAGGAACAGTGCCAGTGGCCAGAGAACTGTTAAAGATGGCGAAGATGCTGGGACCGGCTATTGCAATGACATCCTTCAGAAGGGCAGAGGGGACAACGTCGAGGGGGCAGGTAGTAGGTTTCATGGTGGTTACCAGGTTAACAAGGGAGGGTAGAGTAACGGGTTGGAATTTTGAAGAACAGACCAATGAGACAGCTAGGTAACAGATGGGAGGGGAAATATTCGATCTGATGTTCTTCGCTTTGCTGGTATAAAATTTAATAAATTATTTGCGCTTAGCAGGGGCCCAGCTAAGCTGGTGCTGGGGGCAGGACATATGATAGAGGTGATGGTACTAAACAGGATCTTGGAGTTATGGGCGTTTTTGGAAATAAGGAAGGAAAAGTATTGTGTTCTCGCAGATTTTACTGCTTCCTGGTATTTGATAAGATTGTTTCTCAGAAGTTCAAAGGAAATTTGAAGCTTATCAGATTTGTACTTCCATTCTGATTTTCTGCACTCTCTTCTTAGGGCTCTGGTGGTGTCATTGAGCCAGGACCAGCCGTTAGACTTAGGCTTTTTCATTTTAAGAGGAGCAACAGAATCCAGGTTGGAAGAGCAAGTGGTATTGAATAAAGAAATGAGTTAGTCGGTGCTGAGATGGAGGGACGACGCCTCGATAGTGCAGATGTCGGGGGCGGCTATGAAAGCCTCAGAGAACTTACTGGCAGTCGAAGAGTTTACGTAGCGGGAGTAGCGAGCAGGGAGATGGGATTTTGAGGGAGAGAAAGGCAGAGATGCATCAAATATAATTGCACAATTATCAGACAGACAGGCATCTGTATTACAAATTGGGAGACCAAACGAAAGCACCAGGTTGAGTGTATGGCCAAGCTTGTGCGTGGGTCCAGTGGTAAGTAGAGTCAGATTGAAGGACTCAACCAGGTTCTAAAATTCACTTATAAGAGGCTTAGTGGGACGGCAGACATGAATGTTAAAGTCACCGAGAATCAGGACCTGGTCAAATTTGGGCGACAAGCCACCGATAAGATCAGCAAATTGTGAGATAAACTCCTTTTGCGTTTTTGGTTGGCGATACACAAGACAGCTGTTGTTGTCACTTCAGCTCTCGCTTCTCTCTACCATAATTTACCCTCACTTTTGGAATTCTGAAGTAGGATAAATGTCTCTTACGCTTACTCCGATTTCCACAATTATTTACAGCGCAAAAAATGACCAGTTTGGCAGTTTTTAACGGGCCCGCTATGCTGGAAACAATGGTACAGGCCCGAACTAAGCTTTTCAATAAGGGGGGTGGCATGACAGGATTACAAAAGTTTTAATGTGAAACAATGTGCGCGCTGCGCACATCACGAGTGCGAAGCGTCCCTCGATGCCGGGGTCCAGGGTTTTTAGATGGTCTCTGAGCCTTATTTTTGCACCAAATTTATGGCCAATATTTCAGATATGAAGTGGAATCTGAGGGGTAGCTTTTTCACACAAAGGATGGTGGGTGTATGGAACGAGCTGCCAGAGGAGGTAATTAAGGCTGGGACTATCCTAATGTTTAAGAGACATTTGGACACGTACATGGATAGGACAGATTTAGATGGATATGGTCCAAACGCGTGTGAGTGGGACTAGTGTAAATGGGACATGTTGGTCGGTGTGGGCAAGTTGGGCTGAAGGGCCTGTTTCCACACTGCATCATTCTATGACTAAAAAGTCAAGAAGAAAAATGCATGTAGATAAGTAGAGCAGATTTGAAAGAGGAGTGAAATGTAAAGGCAGAGAGAGGTTTATGGGTGGAAAGGAACATAGGAAACGACGGGGGAGGGTGGGCTTGGGCAGATGGATGAAGAGAAAATAGACACAAAGTGCTGGATAACTCAGTGGGTCAGGCAGCATCTGCGGAGAACATGGATAGGTGACGTTTCACAGAGTGCTGGAGTAACTCAGTGGGTCAGGCAGCATTTGCGGAGAACATGGATAGGTGACGTTTCACGGAGTACTGGAGTAACTCAGTGGGTCAGGCAGCATCTGTGGAGAACATGGATAGGTGACGTTTCACAGAGTGCTGGAGTAACTCAGTGGGTCAGACAGCATCTCTGGAGAAAAGGTATAGATTATGGTATCCGGAAGCCGACGCAAAGAAGTCGAAACCAAAGAACGGAATGGAAACGAGGCCGAAACGCCAATAAACCGAAAGAGTCCGAAGACGAAACGCTTACTAACCGAAAGGATGCTGGAAGATGAAGTGCAGGCCCAGATTGACTGCGTCATCCACAGATCTATTGGCCCAATATAAAAACTGCAGAGAGTCCAGCAGGGGGATTGTGATATTTTTCAGCTTGGCCACCACAAGCCTTTTCAAGGGTCTTCTTACATAGAAACATAGAAAATTGGTGCAGGAGTAGGCCATTCGGCCCTTCGAGCCTGCACCGCCATTCGATATGATCATGGCTGATCATCCAACTCAGTATCCCATCCCTGCCTTCTCTCCATACCCCCTGATCCCTTTAGCCCCAAGGGCCACATCTAACTCCCTCTTAAATATAGCCAATGAACTGGCCTCAACTACCTTCTGTGGCAGAGAATTCCACAGATTCACTACTCTCTGTGTAAAAAATGATTTTCTCATCTCTGTCCTAAAAGACTTCCCTCTTATCCTTAAACTGTGACCCCTAGTTCTGGACTTCCCCAACATCGGGAATAATCTTCCTGCATCTAGCCTGTCCAACCCCTTAAGAATTTTGTAAGTTTCTATAAGATCCCCCCTCAATCTTCTGAATTCTAGTGTGTACAAGCCGAGTCTATCCAGTCTTTCTTCATATGAAAGTCCTGCCATCCCAGGAATCAGTCTGGTGAACCAGTGGGAGAGAAGTGGAAGAGTGGGGAGGGAGGGGTAGGGGGAGTGGTGGAAGAGAGACAGAGGGGGAAGGGGGCGGAGGGAGAGAGGGAAGGGGGTGGGGTAGAGAGGGGGAGAGAGGGATGTGGGTGGGAGGAGGAGGTGGAGGAGAGTGCAAGGGGTGAGGAGAGGGAGATGGAGAGAGGGGAGGGGAGGGGGAGAGGGGTGGGGGAGATGGGGTGGGGGAGATGGGGTACCACCTCCAGTTTAAGTTCCATTTGGAATATTTTGGAGGACCAAGAAACTAAGAACCAAGATCCTTCTCTGTACTCCCTCTATGGCAAGAATGTATTTCCTCAGATTAGGAGACCAAAACTAAACGCAATACTCCAGGTGTGGTCTCACCAAGACCCTGTACAACTGCAGTAGAACTTCCCTGCTCTTATACTCAAATCCTTTTGCTATGAATGCTAACATACCATTTGCTTTCTTCACTGACTGCTGCACCTGCATTCCTACTTTCAATGACTGGTGTACCATGACACCCAGGTCTCGTTGCATCTCCCCTTTTCCTAATCGGCCACCATTCAGATAATTGTCTACTTTCATGTTTTTGCCACCAAAGTGGATAACCTCACATTTATCCACATTATACTGCATCTGCCATGCATTTGCCCACTCACCCAACCTATCCAAGTCACCTTGCAGCCTCCTAGCATCCTCCTCACAGCTAACACTGCCCCCCAGCTTCGTGTCATCCGCAAACTTGGAGATGTTGCATTCAATTCCCTCATCCAGATCATTAATATATATTGTAAATAGCTGGGGTCCCAGCACTGAGCCTTGCGGTACCCCACTAGTCACTGCCTGCCATTCTGAAAAGGACCCGTTTACTCCTACTCTTTACTTCCTGTCTGCCAGCCAGTTCTCTATCCACATCAATACTGAACCCCCAATACTGTGTGCTTTAAGTTTGTATACTAATCTCTTATGTGGGACCTTGTCGAAAGCCTCCTGAAAGTCCAGATATAACACATCCACTGGTTCTCCCTTATCCACTCTACTAGTTACATCCTTGAAAAATTCTATAGGATTCGTCAGACATGATTTACCTTTCATAAATCCATGCTGACTTTGTCAAATGAATTCACCACTTTCCAAATGTGCTGCTATCCCATCTTTAATAACTGACTCCAGAATTTTCCCACCACCAATGTTAGACTAGCTGGTCTGTAATTCCCCGTTTTCTCTCTCCCTCCCTTTTTAAAAAGTGGGGTTACATTAGCTACCCTCCAGTCCTCAGGAACTACTCCAGAATCTAATGAGTTTTGAAAAATTATCACTAATGTATCCACTACTTCTGCGGCTACTTCCTTAAGTACTCTGGGATGTAACTTATCTGGCCCTGGGGATTTATCAGCCTTTAATCTATTCAATTTACCTAACACCACTTCACGGCTAACCTGGATTTCAATCAGTTCCTCCATCTCATTTAATCCCCCGGTCCCTTGCTATTTCCGGCAGATTATTTATGTCTTCCTTAGTGAAGACAGAACCAAAGTAGTTATTCAATTGGTCTGCCATGTCCTTGTTCCCCATGATCAATTCGCCTGTTTCTGACTGCAAGGGACCTACATTTGTTTAAACTAATCTTTTCCTCGACACATATCTATGACTACTGAGGTCAGTGTGACATGCCTGTAGTCATTAAGACAAGTAATCCTTGCCTTTTTGGGTACAGGGACAATAGTGGGGACTTTGAAGCAGACAGGGACAGTACATGTTTGCAGGGACTGGTTAAAATGAGTAATTGGGTGTGAAGTGGTGATTGAGTTGGGTGGGTGTAGAAGGGCCCAGTCTTTGCTGACTGAAGTCAGGCTGTGAGTGGGCGTGAAGTATTGGTTGGGGTGGGAAAGGGTCCACTCTTTTCCTACTGGAGTCTTGCCTTTACTGGTGTGAAGTGGGGAATGGGAAGGTGAGGGTGTAGGGTCCATTCTTTGCAGACTTGGGTCTGGCTGTGTTTGTTGGGGAGGGGGCACCAGGGTTACGTTTCTGATTTTCAAATCTGCATTAAAACTCATTCAGATCGTTGGTCTACTGACGATTGTCCAAAGAGGGAGGGGGGGGGGGTTCCTCTTATAGCTGGTGATTTCTTGCATGCCCTTCCAAACTGAAGAAGAGTCACTAGCTGAGAACTTGCTCCTCAACTTCTCAGAGTACCTTTTCTTGGCAGCTCTGATTCCTCTTCTCAGCTCTTTATCGATTAGATTATCTTTAAACTCTTTAACGATTAAGCTATCGGCTTGACGCATATTTGCCCCCACCACCTTGATCTCGGAAATGGAAATATTACATCTATATATAATGATCCCATTAAAATGTGTATTTATGTCACAAACTATGGAATTCATATTTTTCAGCATTGTTATCAAGGAAAAGAAAGGAGTTCCAATTGTTTGATATTATTTGATATTGTTTAATATTATTCATATGGAGGAGAAATTAATAGCTCTAAAACCTAACTTAATTTTTCAATGTCACTAAAGATAATCCCCCTTTCCCTCTGCCCTCCACCTCTCTCTCCCCTCCTTCCCCTCTCCCTCTCTCTCCCCCTCCCCCTCTCACATTCCCCCCTCTTTCAACTTCTTCCCTCCCACGCAGCGTTGGAGGGCACGGGGGGGCGAGAGGCGAGGGGGCGCGGGCCCGCTGCGGTGAGGGGAGGGAAAGAAAGGCGTGGGCGGAGGATGGCGTCGGCCCAGCAAGGGGGGGGGGGGTGGTGTCGTGGGCCCAACGGCGGGAGAGGCGAAGGCCAGGCCGGAGCAGAGCAGCGTCTGTTGTCGAGGTTACGGCCGCTGACAGTCATTCCCACTCCCGCCAGGCGACGGGAAAACGGTGGAGTGGGCGGAAGGTGGAGTGGGCCCAGCGGGGGTGAGCGGCGATGACCCGACGGGTTCAGGTTCAGTCGTTCCCGATCCTGCCCTGGCGAACGGTTCCCCGGCCCGCTCGCCCCCCTCCAGTATCATTGGTATGTAGTGAACATTGGTCTGATCTGATCCGCCCGGACGCACTGCGCACGCGCGGAGAGACAGCGTCATGTTGCGTTCCTCGTGCGTCACGAACTTCTACCAACGTGGAAACGCTGATTACGCTCCAATTTTCTTTTCCTCGATTGTCATGAACACTGCAGGACACTAAACTCAGCAGTTTCTATCTGCTACAAACTATGTTTCATTGCACTACAGACTTTGGTATTTTGAAGAGCCGAATGGCCTACTCCTGCATCTATTGTCTATAAAATGCTGGAGAAACTCAGCGGGTGAGGCAGCATCTATGGAGAGAAGCAATGGGTGACGTTTTGGGTCAAGACCGTTCTTCAAACTTTCGAGTCTCGACCCGAAACATCACCCATTCCTTCTCACCCGCTGAGTTTCTCCAACGTTTTGTGTCTACCTTTGATTTTATCCAGCATCTGCAGTTCTTTCTCGCACTTCTTCAGACTGATGCCAGGGGAGGGTTACGGTTAGGGTTAGTTTGGATTGAGGCTTGGAAGGCTGAGCTCGCCTCCCCTGCACTGACCCGTTTGTACAACCCTGGGCTTTCTGCAAGACAATCTTGCACTGTTCTGCACTGGATATTGCATTTATTGCTTGGGTCATCACCGTATGTACACTGTTTGCTCTGCTGGCTGCGTGTGAACGGGCGATTTCGATGTGCCGAACAACAAACTAATGAAGCATCTTTTGGACACAGTTCTCCTGAAGCATCAAACTTCTACCCTGTTGAGCCCCATCAGTCCCATAGCACAGAAACACACAGGCATGCTGTTTGAAGCTAGTCCCACATGCCCACGTCTGGCCCCTAACCCTCTCTGCCTTTCCCACTCATGCCTTTAGAAAGGAGATTTGGTGGAATTTATTTAGCCAGAGGATGGTGAATCTGTGGAAGTCACCGGGTATTGTTTAGATTAGAGAGACACTGCGTGGAAACAGGGTCTTCGGGCAGGCAGAGCCATGGTAGTTCACGTGGTAGAGACTCCATCGTGAGAGGAATAGACGGAGGTTTCTACGGTAACAGACAGGATTCAAGGATGGTGTGTTGCCTCCCTGGTGCCAGGATCCCGGACGTCACGGACCGATTGCAGAGCATCCTCAAGGGTGAAGGTGAGCAGCCGGAAGTGGTAGTGCATGTCAGCACAAATGACGTCAGGAAGAAGAGGAAAGACATTCTGCAGCGTGACTTCGGAGCAGGGCGGTGGAGTCGTACCCATAACATCCGACTCCGACTCCTTGATTTCTTGTGTTTCTAACTCTGACTCTGACCCCTAGGTATAATAATTCTAAATCTGCTATGATGACATTACACAAGATGGTGTTTCATAAGAACCACATGAATCATCATGTCTTTAAAGTTTTGAGTCTAATGGTTGTGACTCTGCTATTGTGGGTTTTTTTTCATGTTTATTCTTGAAACAAAAAAACATAATCCATTTTGCTAAAAATAATTACAGAAAGGACAAACACAAAATTAAAATTCCATTGAATTAAATAAAAATTATAGAAGCATTACTCCAAAATTTATTAAACTAAGACCACAGGTATGAAATAAATGGCTTAATTATGACAAAAACAATTCTCACGTGCAATAGAAATTAAAAGTAAATTGCTACAAAAGTACATATGTAAAATTTGTTAATAACGTCCTTCGGAACAGAATTGCTTCTGCCAGATCCTCTTTCATTGAAGCCCTTAAATCTGATTTAATTATTTTCAGTGCGGAGAACAGTCTCTCCACGCTGACCTGAATGGGTGGTATGGCTGTTACTATCATAGCTGCAAATTTTACTATTTCAGATTGTAGGGATGATGGGGAATTATAGACCAGTTATCCTGATATCGGCGATGGGGAAGATGCTGGAGTCAATTATTTCATTTTATTTAATTATTTAAATAATTTTTATTAGAAGCAATTGTACAAGAATAAAACATTTGGCATGTAAAATTATATACTTATTGTACAGCTTCAATTTTAACCTTTTAACCTGAAAATGAGGGAAAAGAAGAGAGAAAAAGAACAAGAGGGGAAAAAATGAAAAGATAGGACCCCTAGACTACCAAAGTAGTGTGGCCAAAGAGTGAATAAAGATATAAGAGAGGAAAAATTAAAAAGTGGAGATATACCTGCCCATCGTCCCCTCACCCAACCCAGAATCAGACCACCTCACCCAACCCAGAATCGGATTTAAATCCAAATTTGTGTTGCGCCATACTATCCAAGACAATATTTTCCAAATGTAGTGTCTCGGACATGTTTGTAATCCATATCTTTACAGTCGTGATTGATGTGTGTTTCCAAAATTTACGTATTCGTTTTTTCGCAGTTTTCAAGCCATGGAGTCAATTATTAAAGTAGTAATAAAGGCAAATTTGGATAGCAGTAAAAGGATTGGTCCAAGTCAGCATGGACTAATCATCTGGAATTTTTGTGGATGTGACAAGTAAAGTGGATGAAGGAGAGCCAATGGATGTAGTGTATTTGGACTTTCAGAAAGTCTTTGATAAGGTCCCACACAGGAGATTAGTGGGCAAAATTAGAGCACATGGTATTGACATGGGTAGAGAATTGGTTGGCAGAGAGGAAACAAAAAGTAGGAATAAACGGGTCCCTGTTGGAATGGCAGGCAGTGGAGAGTGGAGCTGCTGCAAGGCTCGGTGCTGGGGCTGCAACTATTTACAATATATATTAATGATTTAGATAATGGAATCAAAAGTAACACTAGCATATTTGCAGATAACACGAAGCTGGGTGGCAGTGTGAACTGCAAAGAGGATGCTAGGAGGTTGCAGGGTGACTTGGGCAGGTTGAGTGAGTGTGCAGATGCATGGGAGATGCAGTATAATGTAGATAAATGTGAAATTATCCACTTTGGCGGCAAGAACAAGGAGGCAGATTATTATCTCACTGGTGTCGGATTAGGAAAAAGGGAAGTGCAACCTGGGTGTCCTTGTACACCAGTCACTGAAAGTAAGCATGCAGGTGCAGCAGACAGTGAAGAAAGCTAATGGCATGTTGGCCTTCATAACGAGAGGATTTGAGTATAGAGGTCCTTCTGCAGTTGTACCGGGCCATGGTGAGACCACATCTGGAGTATTGTGTGCAGTTTTTGTCTTCTAATTTGAGGAAGGACATTCTTGCTATTAAGGCAGTGCAGCGTAGGTTCGCAAGGTTAATCACCAGGGTGGCGGGCCTGTCATATGAGGAAAGATTGGAAAGACTGGGCTTGTATTCACTGGAATTTAGGATGAGAGGGCATCTTTTAGCAACGCATAAATTATAAAAGGACTGGATGAGCTAGGTGCAGGAAAAATGTTCCCATTGTTGGGGAAGTTCAGAACCAGGGGCCACAGTTTAAAAATAATGGGGAGGTCATTTAAAACTGAGATGAGAAAAAACTTTTACACCCAGAGAGTTGTGAATTTGTGGAATTCTCTGCCACAGAAGGCAGTGGAGACCAATTCACAGGATGAATTTAAAAGAGAGTTAGATTGGGCTCTTGGGGCTAGCGGGATCATGGGATATGGGGAGAAGGCAGGCACGGGTTACTGATTGTGGATGATCAGCCATGATCACAATGAATGACAGTGGTGGCTCGAAGGGCCAAATGGCCTCCTCCTGTACCTATTTTCTATGTTTCTCTACCACATCTACACTATTCACTCTATTCCACTCAATATTTTATGCACGTAGTGCTTTTATGCAATTGTATTGGTTTTATTTATTTATTCCATTTTTGTTTATTTCATGGTATCTATGTATATTGGGTCAATAGGCCTGTAAATCTGCACCGTAAATATGTAATTGTTACACTGTCGGTACATATGACATCCAAGCAAAGATAGCTGAATGGATAGAAAATTGGTTTCAATGAAGGATGGTGGAAGGTTGCTTCTCGGACTGGAGGCCTGTTACAAGTGGTCTGCCTCGGGGTTGGGTGCTGGGCCTGTTACTGTTTGTCATCTACATCAATGATTTGGATGAGAACATACAGGGCAAGATTAGCAAGTTTGCTGATGATACAAAAGTGGGTCGTTTTGCAAAGAGTGAAGATGATTGTGAAAAATTGTAGCAGGATCTGGATCGATTGGCCAGGTGGGTTGAGGAATGGTTGATGGAATTTAGTGCAGAGAAATGTGAGGTGTTGCATTTTGGGAAGTCTAACATGGGCAGGACCTACACCAGGGATCGGCAACCTACGGCCCAGCAGGCGTATTTTTATTCTCATTCCCTAGCAACTTCCTGTTGCTGATACAAAGAAATCGGAACTGATGTATCCCACCAAACAGGGCAAAGGTGGACCTAGAACAGTGAGCAGCGGCAAAGTTGCAGAACAGGGAGGCGTGGCCAAAACAAGTACCATTCGGCGATGGCGGAGAGAGACGAGCATATTACGCATGAGAGCGCTAAGCTCGATATCTGAGCGAGAGAGCGCACGAGATGAGAGAGAAGAGCGAGATCTGAGAGAGACGAGAGAGAGAGCGAGCAGAGAGAAGACGCAGAGAGAGCATAGAGAGAGACGTCGAGAGAGAGAGAGCGCTCTCTCTCTCTCTCTCTCTCTCTCTCTCTCTCTCTCTCTCTCTCTCTCTCTCTCTCTCTCTCTCTCTCTCTCTCTCTTCTCTACTCCAATGGCTACAAAATGTAGGAAGGTTGGTGCTGAATGCCGCAGTTTTCCAGACACTGGACAGAAAAGTACTTTTCTTGTTGTGTTGCAATCTGGTCCCGACTCTGGAGTTTCGATCATCCCGACGAGAAGGTCTGAACATCGGGCCGTCATCACAGTGAGGAATGTTGATTCCACTGTAGTGGATGTTAATGTGAAATTGTGGTGGTTGTTGTTAAATCGTTGTTTTTGCAACGTTGATTCCACTGTCGTCGATCCTTATGTTAAATTGTGTTAAATGGTTGTGTTAAATTAAATCGTTGTTTTTGCACAATAAACACGAAGTTGATCTCAAGATTATTCTTTCTTTAATAAGTTGTAAACTCAAATTTACACAGAACACCAACAAACAGTACAGAAAAGTACAAAACCTATATACCTCCTCCCCATCCCCAAAGCTCAAAAAATAGAAAGAGGAAAAAAAATAAAATAATAGTAAATAATAATTATAATAATAATAATAATAATAATAAAAAAATAAAAGTTTAAAAAAGAGTCTTTCAGGGCTCGAAATTAGCGATTGCCCGGGTGCCACTGACCACTCAAAGTGCCGCCGGGCAACCTAAAAACCGAGTCATTTTGCCCAGCTTGGCACCCAGATACTGGTTGATACACAAAAAACTGGAGTAACTCAGCGGGTCAGGCAGCATCTCTGGAGAAAAGGAACATGACGTTTTGTGTCGGCGACGGCTGTAATGCGTGGGAAAGATACTAAGTGTGGCGTGGCGGAGGGTCGGAGCGAATGATGGGCCCCGAACAGCGGCAGCAGCGATCGCGACAGCGGCACCATCTCCTCCTCCCGCCCCCCCGCCCGCCCTGTTAGCGGCCGCTGCTTGCCACTCTGCCAATGGCGATACCGCTTTCAAAACAAACCCTCCCGCACGCCGAGGCTGGGAGGAGGGAGGGAGGGAAGGAGGCAGGCAGGGAGGGAGGGAGGGGGAGGCCCCCTTCTGCCGTCTGAAGTGTCTGCACCGTTCGGCCCCGCACCTTGCTGTTGGTTGGCGGAGGAGGGGAGGTGGTGGTGAGAAGATCCCAACTACCTCCCACTTTGGCGGCAGGCACTTGGCGAGGGGCGGAGATCCCGGGGGGGTGGGGGGGGCAGCAGGGGGACACGTCCCCCCCCATGTTTTGAGAGGTCCCCACCAGAGAGCCACCACGCCCGGCGGTGGCCAGAGACGTCGGGAGTCAGTCGTGAGCGATGCCCCCAGGCCCACAGCCAGCGCAGAGAAGCAGCGCTAAATGCAGCTCAACTGCCTGTCCCGCCAGGTGATCCCTGCCTGGATTAACGGGAAATATGTCATCAGTCCAGACATGATCAGGCGAGACAAGCAGAGATGAGCTGTATTTAGCGCTGGATTGAGCCTCCGAAGCCTCTCGCGCGTGTTAGTGTGTGCGCATGCGCGCGCGGCCGCCAAGATATTCTGTCCCCCCGTCCCCTGGTCCCCTCCAGATTTTGATAGCGTGCCTGCAGCGATGATGCCGGTGTTGTCTGAGGAGCGCTGGCCTTCCTTCCCACCTCCTCTGCCCCTTCCTCTCTCTCTCTCTCTCTCTCTCTCTCTCTCTCTCTCTCTCTCCCCCTTGTACGCCCCACTCAACCCCCCTTATCCTGAGACCCCTCCTCTCCATCCCGCACTGATCCCCATTCCTGCCTCTATTCAGTCCTCACTGACATCCCCTGTGCTCCCTTCCTCATCAACTCCCCCCCCCCCCCCCCCCCCCCCCCTCATCTATTCATCCTGCCCTGATCTCCCTATCCACCTCGCATTGATTCTCCTGCCACTCCCCATCAATCCTACACTGGTCCTCCAATTGGTCCTCCAATTGATCCTGTACTGACCCCCCTTCCCATCCATCCTGCACTGCTCGTCCCCTTCATCCTGCACTGCTCCCCCATCCATCCTGCACAGATCCCCCCCCCATTCAACCCCACTGTCATCCCCCGCGCTCTCCCCTCACAATTTTACCTACACCAACCCACACGCGGTAATTCCCCAGCCTCAATCCATCTATTCCACACCGATTGCCTTCTCAACCCCCCCCCCCCCCCCCCCCCCCCCACCTCCAACTATCCATCCTGCACTGATTCACACCCTCCCCACCCCCCCTCCCGACCCTATTGTGCTGGAAATGTCTTCAGAGCGAACATTAGCTATGTTTGATAACAGAATGCAATCAACTGTGTTTCAATTCCCAATGTTATTATTTGTTTTAATCCATAAAGATGGATTAATTAAATTGTGAACACGTGAAACATTAAAACCGCAGTTACACAAAAATTCTGGAGAAACTCAGCGGGTGCAGCAGCATCTATGGAGCGAAGGAAATAGGCAACGTTTCGGGCCTTCTTCAGACTGATGGGGGGTGGCGGGGAGAAGAAAGGAAAAAGGAGGAGGAGGAGCCCGAGGGCTGAGGGATGGGAGGAGGCAGCCCGAGGGCTGAGGAAGGGGAGGAGACAGCAAGGGCTAACAAAATTGGGAGAATTCAATGTTTATGCCCGCAGGATGCAGACTCCCCAAGCGGAATATGAGGTGCTGTTCCTCCAATTTCCGGTGTTGCTCGCTCTGGCCATGGAGGAGACCCAGGACAGAGTCGTCGGATGGGGAATGGGAGGGGGAGTTGAAGTGCTGAGCCACCGGGAGGTCAGGTTGGTTATTGCGGACCGAGCGGAGGTGTTCGGTGAAACGATCGCCCAGCCTCCGCTTGGTCTCAACGATGTAGATCAGCTGACACCTAGAGCAGCGGATGCAATAGATGAGGTTGGAGGAGATGCAGGTGAACCTCTGTCGCACCTGGAACGACAGCTTGGGTCCTTGAATGGAGTCGAGGGGGGAGGTAAAGGGACAAGTGTTGCATCTCTTGCGGTTGCAACGGAAAGTGCCCGGGGAGGGGGTGGGAAGGGAAGAATTGACAAGGGAGTTGCGGAGGGAGCGGTCTTTGCGGAAGGCAGACATGGGGGGAGATGGGAAGATGTGGCGAGTGGTGGGGTCATGTGGGAGGTGGCGAAACTGACGGAGGATTGCTTGTTGTATGTAACGGCTGGTGGGGTGAAAGGTCAGGACTAGGGGGACTCTGCCCTTGTTGCGAGTGGGGGGATGGGGAGAGAGGGCAGTGTGGCGGGGTATGGAAGAGACCCTGGTGCGAGCCTCATCTATGGTGGAGGAGGGGAACCCCCGTTCCCTGATAATTAGGACATTTCAGATGCCCTGGTGTGGAACGCCTCTTCCTGGGAGCAGATGCGGCGTAGACGGAGGAATTGGGAGTAGGGGATGGAGTCCTTACAGGAAGCAGGGTGGGAAGAAGTGTAGTCCAGATAGCCATGGGAGTCAGTAGGTTTATAGTGGATGTCGGTCAGAAGTATATCACCTGAGAAGGAGATAGTGAGGTCAAGTAATGGTAGGGAAGTGTCGGAAATGGTCCAGGTGTATTTGAGTGCCGGATGGAAGTTAGTGGTGAAGTGGATGATGTCAGTCAGTTGTGTGTGGGTGCAGGAGGTGGCACCAAAGCAGTCATCGATGTAACGGAGGTAGAGGTCGGGGATGGGACCCTGGTACGTATTGAACAAGGATTGTTCGACGTACCCGACAAAGAGTCAGGCGTAGCTGGGGCCCATGCGTGTGCCCATAGCTACGCCTTGTATTTGGAGGAAATGGGAGGAGTCAAACGTGAAGTTATTGAGGGTAAGGACCAGCTCCGCTAGGCGGAGGAGAGTGTCAGTGGCCGGGTATAGGTTGCTTCTCTGGCCGAGGAAGAACCGGAGGGCTTTAAGACCATCCTGGTGGAGGATGGAGGTGTAGAGTGACTGGACATCCATGGTGAAGATGAGGGGGTGAGGGCCTAGAGAATGGAATGCGCGGAGACGACGGAGAGCGTCTGAGGTGTCTTGAACATAGGTAGGGAGGGATTTAACCAAGGGGGATAGGATGGAGTCAAGGTATGTCTAGAATAGAATAGTTTCTTTATTGTCATTGTAACATGAACCAAGTACAACAAAATTTAAAAATGTCAGCCAGTCAGTGCACCATTCAAACATTTCTAAAAGCTAACGATACATACAAGGTAAAATATTAAAAAAAGATAAACAACTAAAATAAATATCATGAAAATAGCACGCATAAACACCCAACCCTACATCCTTCTGTCGATTTCACAGTGTACCACAGTCCCTTAGTATGTATCGCCCCTGCGTTCCTTGGCGGCTACATTTAGTGCCTTTATAGCAGTGGGGTAAAAACTGTTTTTAAGTCTGTTTGTCCTTGTCCTTGTAGATCAGTACCGTCTGCCTGACGGCAAAAGTTCAAACAGGGAGTGTCCGGGGTGGGAAATGTCCTTTATAATCTGGGATTTTTTGATGCAGCGGGAACTGTGTAAGACCTCCAAGGTAAGGAGAGGGCAGCCGACAATCGTCTGGGCGTTGTCAATGGCCCTCTGGAGCGCTTTCCTCTGAGCCGCTGTGCAGCTGGTGTACCATACGCATACACAGTATGTTAGGATGCTCTCTATGGAGCACCGATAAAAGGACAGCAGCAGTCTCTGAGTGATGTTATTCTTCCTGAGCACCCTCAGGAAGTGCAGTCTCTGCTGGATCTTTTTCAGCAGCGCAGAGGTGTTCACGCTCCACGTCAGGTCCTCCTCAATATGGATTCCCAGGAAGCGGAAATCCGCCACCCTCTCCACACAGTCCCCTCTGATAATTAATGGTACCATGTCCGTTTTATTCTTCCTGAAGTCTATTATTATTTCCTTTGTCTTTATGGTGTTGAGGAGCAGGTTATTTTCTCCACACCACACTGTCAGCTGCTCCACCTCATCCCAGTAGGCGTACTCGTCCCCCCCGGAGATGAGTCCCACCACCGTAGTGTCATCCGCAAATTTGACAATGGTGTTGCTGTGGTGGGCGGGGGTGCAGTCATGTGTGTAGATGGTGTAGAGCAGGGGGCTCAGCACGCAGCCCTGTGGAGAGCCGGTACTGAGGCTGAGGGCCGTGGATGTGTGATGGCCCACTCTGACTCTCTGGCTGCGACCCGACAGGAAGCTATTTATCCACATGCAGGTGGAGTGTGGAAGTCTCAAGTCCCCCAGTTTGTCCACCAGTTTGTGGGGAAGGATGGTATTAAAAGCAGAGCTGTAGTCTACAAAGAGCATCCGCACGTAGCTCCCCCGCTGCTCCAGGTGGGACAGTGCAGCATGGAGAGCTGTGGCTACAGCGTCCTCTGTAGATCTATTCGCTCTGTACGCAAACTGGTGGGGGTCAAAGCTTCGGGGCAGGAGTGATGTGATATGACCCTGGACCGGTTTTTCAAAACACTTCATCACCACTGGTGTGAGTGCGACTGGCCGGTAGTCGTTGAGGCTGGAAATTTGGTTTTTTTTGGGCAAGGGGACTATGGTTGCGGACTTCAGACAGGGTGGAACAGTGGACTGGACCAGAGACTGGTTGAAAATCCTCGTACAGACTCCAGCCAGCTGGTCTGCGCAGTCCTTCAGCACGCGTCCAGACGCCGTCGGGTCTAGTAGCCTTCCTTGGATTGATGGCCCGCAGCGTGCGCCTCACCTCAAGCTCCTTTATCTTGAGGGTTAGGCTGCTGTGGACCATATGGTGTGATGTGGCTGTCTCAGGTAGCTCCACTTCAAAGCGAGCAAAGAAGAGGTTCAGCTCCTCTGCCAACGTGGCGTCACCTTCAGCAGCTCCAAGGTTGGTCTTGTAGTTGGTGAGATACTGGATCCCCTGCCACACCTGCCTGCTGTTGTTACTGTCCAGGTGGTCTAGGAACAGTCAACATGGATTTGTGCCTGGAAGGTCATGTTTAACTAATCTTCTTGAATTTTTTGAAGATGTTACTCGGGAAATTGATGAGGGTAAAGCAGTGGATGTTGTGTATATGGACTTCAGTAAGGCCTTTGACAAGGTTCCTCATGGAAGGTTGGTTAAGAAGGTTCAATGGTTGGGTATTAATGGTGGAGTAGCAAGATGGATTCAACAGTGGCTGAATGGGAGATGCCAGAGAGTAATGGTGGATGGTTGTTTGTCAGGTTGGAGGTCAGTGACGAGTGGGGTGCCACAGGGATCTGTGTTGGGTCCACTGTTGTTTGTCATGTACATCAATGATCTGGACGATGGTGTGGTAAATTGGATTAGTAAGTATGCAGATGATACTAAGATAGGTGGGGTTGCGGGTAATGAAGTAGAGTTTCAAAGTCTACAGAGAGATTTATGCCAGTTGGAAGAGTGGGCTGAAAGATGGCAGATGGAGTTTAATGCTGATAAGTGTGAGGTGCTACATCTTGGCAGGACAAATCAAAATAGGACGTACATGGTAAATGGTAGGGAATTGAAGAATGTAGGTGAACAGAGGGATCTGGGAATAACTGTGCACAGTTCCCTGAAAGTGGAATCTCATGTAGATAGGGTGGTAAAGAAAGCTTTTGGTGTGCTGGCCTTTATAAATCAGAGCATTGAGTATAGAAGTTGGGATGTAATGTTAAAATTGTACAAGGCATTGGTGAGGCCAATTCTGGAGTATGGTGTACAATTTTGGTCGCCTAATTATAGGAAGGATGTCAACAAAATAGAGAGAATACAGAGGAGATTTACTAGAATGTTGCCTGGGTTTCAGCAACTAAGTTACAGAGAAAGGTTGAACAAGTTAGGGCTTTATTCTTTGGAGCGCAGAAGGTTAAGGAGGGACTTGATAGAGGTTTTTAAAATAATGAGAGGGATAGACAGAGTTGACGTGGAAAAGCTTTTCCCACTGAGAGTAGGGAAGATTCAAACAAGGGGACATGACTTGCGAATTAAGGGACTGAAGTTTAGGGGTAACATGAGGGGTAACTTCTTTACTCAGAGAGTGGTAGCTGTGTGGAATGAGCTTCCAGTGAAGGTGGTGGAGGCAGGTTCGTTTTTATCATTTAAAAATAAATTGGATAGTTATATGGATGGGAAAGGAATGGAGGGTTATGGTCTGAGCGCAGGTATATGGGACTAGGGGAGATTACTACGGCACGGACTAGAAGGGTCGAGATGGCCTGTTTCCGTGCTGTAATTGTTATATGGTTATATGGTCCTCTATCTTCCTCCTGTAGTCTGATTTGGCCTCTCTGATGCCTCTCTTCAGGTTAGCTTGGGCTGTGCTGTATAAAGCCCTATCGCCAGACCGTTCCTCTCTTTTAACAGCCGCTGGACCTCCTGGGTCATCCAGGGCTTCTGGTTGGGGTAGACCCGGATGTGTTTGTCCACTGTGACCGTGTCCATGCAGTTTTTAATGTAACACAGTATACTGTCTGTGAACACCTCCAGGTCCCGGTGTTCAAACACATCCCAGTTGGTCCTGTCGAAGCAGTCCTGCAGCTGCTGAGATGCACCATCAGGCCAGGTTGTGATGGTCTTTGTGATGGTAGGAGCGGTTTTCCTGAGGGGGCATATGCAGGAATTAAAAGCAGGGACATATGGTCCGACTGACCCAGGTGTGGTAGTGGTCTAGCCCTGTAGCCCAGCTTGATGTTGGAGTAGACCTTGTCCAGTGTGTTAGCTCCTCTTGTAGCACATTTAACATGCTGGTAGAATTTGGGGAGCATTTTCTTCAAGTCCGCGTGATTAAAGTCCCCTGCTATGATGTGAACACCGTCAGGATATATGCTCTGTTGACTGCTAGAGCCACCATACAAATGTCCGATAGCCGAGTTAGCATTAGCATCCGGTGGTATATACACAGCAGTTATCATGACCACAGTAAACTCTCTAGGGAGATAAATGGGCCTGCATTTAACAGTCACATACTCCAGGTTCGGGGAGCAGTGACTGTCCACAATCACTGTGTTTGTACACCAGGTGTTGTTCACGTACACACAGAGTCCTCCACCTCTGCTCTTACCAGAGTCTCTTGTCCTGTCATGACGCTGTGCTGTGTAGCCTGCTAGCTCGATAGCAGAATCCGGAATGAAAGAATGAAGCCAGGTCTCCGTGATCAACAGGATACAGCTGTCCTTCACGGCGTTGTTAGCTGCAGTCTGTAGCCTCAGTTCATCCATCTTGTTAGCGAGGGATCTGGCGTTCGTGAGAAACAGGCTGGGAAGCGGTGGTTTCAGTGGCTGCCTCCGTAGCCTGGCCAGCGCGCCGGCCCTGCAGCCTCGCTTTTGCCTTCTCCCTCTGCGCCGTCTTCGCCTCCTCCCCGCGGGGATGGTAATCCACAGAGATTCGGGGCTCCTCGCTATGTCCGCCGGGATCTTGTATGAGCGGACAAACTCGGCGGTAACCCCCCGTTCGCGACCGGCTCCAATCCTAAGAAGATCCTGCCGGCCGTAGACGTTGTTCGCCCGACAGTAAGTACACAGGGCACAAAACAACACGCACACATACACAAAAAACACGAAGCACTGACCGGGAGGACATCGAGCCGCTGCAACTGTTTGGTGGGGCAACTGCAAATGAGTTTGGTGGGGCACGAACAGGCAGAGACAATGGGTCTACTGGGACAGTCAGGTTTGTGGATTTTGGGGAGAAGGTAAAATCGGGCCGTGGGGGGCTGGGGAACGATGAGGTTGGAGGCTCGGTCGGGCAGGGCGTGGGAGTTGATGAAGTCGGTGATGGTGCTAGAGATGGTGGCCTGGTGCTCGTCAGTGGGGTCATGGTCCAGGGGTAAGTAGGAGGAGGTGTCCGAGAGTTGGCGCGTGGCCTCAGCCTTGTAGAGATCAGCGTGCCAGACTACCACGGCACCTCCCTTGTCGGCTGGTTTGATCACCCAATCTGGGTTGTTGTGGAGTGAGTCGATGGCAGTATGTTCAGAGGGGGAGAGATTGGAGTGAGACGGGAGTGGAGAAGTTGATGTCGCGACGGCAGTTTTGGATAAAGAGTTCTAAAGCCGGAGGGCCACGAGGGGGGTTCCACGAGGAGGGGGTGCATTGGAGACGGGAAAAGGGGTCATCAATGGGGGACGAGGACTCTTCCCATGGAAGAACGCTGTGAGGTGGAGGCGACGGTAGAAGAGCTCCAAGTTGTGGTGGGCGCGGAACTCATTGAGGTGGGGACGGAGGGGGACAAGGTAAGACCTCTGCTGTGGACAGATCGTTCGGTGTGGGAGAGAGGGGGGGATGGTGAACACCCGGCAGGGATGGGGGTTGGGGCCAGAGGAAGGCAGGTGGGTGGATGTGGACGAGGTGATGTGTGGTGGTTTGTGGACGAGGTGATGTGTGGTGGGTGGTGAGGGGGTGAGAGGCCTGTGGTGTGGGTGGGGAAGAGCAGGGGTCACATAGTTAGAGGGGGATCGGGAAGACTCAGTGGATCTGCCACTGAGGTTAACAAGGCTGGGCAGATTGGCACTAGGACCCAGTGGAGTCAAACCCAGGAGAGTGGCAGTTAGCAGCGTGTAGGCTTCAGGCCCAGTGCAGAATCCAGTTTGCAGGTAAGGCGACGGCTGTGGGCTGCTGGAGGGAGGTGCAGTGGCAGAGGGTCGGCGGACCCGATGGTAGGAGTCCGTGGGTGGTGGAGTCGGGGTCCGCGGGCGATGCGTGGGAGGTCCCGGTGGGCGGATGGTCGGTGGGGAGGCACAGGTCGTTTCCTGGGTTGCTCGCTCTGGCCATGGAGGAGACCCAGGACAGAGAGGTCGGATGGGGAATTAAAACCGCAGTGTTCGATTGTCACTGCTACCATTGACACGTTATTACAGAATTCATTTTAACGGCAAGTCAATGCTCTTAATATGGAGTATTAATACTGTAGTTATTTATTGAGCAACATTCACAACTATACGTTTGATTTATCCAGGTTTTACTTCTACAGTCAGTCACATACATCACAGATTGGGTCAGGAGATATTGCAGTTGAAATTTTAACGTTAATTCTGAAGTGGGAATGATGGAAATAGCAGTTATCAACAATTTTTTTTTAATTTGTTGCTTACAAACTGGGTGTGTTCATTGCTGTTCACAACACATACATCTAATCTGAATATCCGGTAATGTGGCATCTTGACACCTTTAAATATATTACCAAAAGAACATTTGCTGCATTTATGTCCTTTGGACATCTCTTGTTAGTTAGTGTAATGTTTAACCTTTCAGATCGGTATAGTCAGTTTTAACAGCTATTATCATAAAATGCCTTTAGAAAGTTCCTTGCAACCTGTATATTTTGTTGTGGATGAATTATGTGGGAAGCGAGAGTGTTTCTGTACCAATAGCAATAACGACCTATGCTATAGCCACAATTAGGGCAGCCAGGATCTGTGGTAGAAATTATTCTGGTAAGTTTGTCTCTTGAATAATGTAGACGGTGGAGCACTTTAAATTGGATCAACCCATGGCGTATACACAGCGAAGAGGTGTGTATACAAATTAAGCTCTCTCGCCACACCTCATCAAAAAGCTCTACACCCAGGTCCCTCTCCCATGCCGCTTTAGTTTTGTCCCAGGTTTTCTGTTTAACACGTTTCTTGTCAGGGGTCCAACTCCAGAATAGTGTCTAATTGGCTCTTAGTGGACAGATGACGAAATGAGAGAAACACGGTTTAAGCAAAGCTATGTATTTGAAGATATCTGAAGAAATGGGATCTGGGTATAGCAGAAACATAGAAAATAGGTGCAGAAGGAGGCCATTCGGCCCTTCGAGCCAGCACCGCCATTCATTGTGATCATGGCTGATTGTCCCTTATCAATAACCCGTGCCTGCCTTCTCTCCATATCCCTTGACTCCACTGACTTTGGTGCCTTCCCACACAGTGGGAAACTTTGATTCTGCTGTGTGGGGATGTTTTATGTCAAATTCTATAGTGTGTGTTCTTTATACCCTTTCTGGCTTAATCCCTCCCTTCACCACCTCCAGTTTAAATTCCAGTTGGAATATTTTGGAGGACCCAAGAACCAAGAAGAAGGCCATCTAAATTCATCCAGTGATTTGGCCTCCACTTCCCAGTGTGGCAGGGAATTACATAAATTCACAACTCTCTGGGTGAAAACGATTTTTTCTCACCTCAGTCTTAAATGACCTTCCCTTTATTCTATGACTGTGGCCCATGGTTCTGGACTCGCTCAATATTGGGAACATTTTTCCTGCATCTAGCTTGTCCAGTCCGTTTATAATTTTATATGTTTCTAAAAGATATCCCCTCATCCTTCTAAACTCCAGTGAATCCAGTCTAGTCTTTTCAATCTTTCCTCATATGACAGTCCCGCCATACCAGGGATCAACTCGTGAACCTACGCTGCACTGCCTCAAACACAAGGATGTCCTTCCTCAAATTAGGAGATCAAAACTGTACACAATACTCCAGATGTGGTCTCACCAGAGCCCTATATAACTGCAGAAGAACCTCTTTACTCCTATACTGAAATCCTCTTGTTATGAAGGCCAACATTCCATTAGCTTTCTTCACTGCCTGCTGTACCTGTAAGCCAACTTTCAGTGACTGGTGTGCAAGGACGTCCAGGTCTCGCTGCACCTCCCCCTTACCTAACCTAACCCCATTGAGATAATAATCTGCCCCCTTGTTCTTGCCGCCAAAGTGGATTACCTCACATTTATCTATATTATACTGCATCTACCACGCATCTGCCCACTCACTCAACCTGTCAAGGTCACCCTGCAACCTCCTAACATCCTCTTCACAGTTCACACTGCAACCCAGCTTTGTGTCATCCGCAAACTTGCTAGTGTTGCTCCTAAATCCCTCTTCGTAATCATTAATATATATGGTAAACAGTTGCGGCCCCAACACCGAGCCTTGCGGCACTCCGCTCGCCACTGCCTGCCATTCTGAAAAGGGCCCGTTCACTCTTGCTCTTTGCTTCCGGTCTGCCAACCAATTTTCTATCCACGTCAACACCCTACCCTCAATACCATGTGCTCTAATTTTAGTCACCAGTCTCCCGTGCGGAACCTTATCAAAGGCTTTCTGAAAGTCTAGATACACTACATCCATGGCACCCCTTCATCCATTTTACTTGTCACATCCTCAAAAAATTCCAGAAGATTAGTCAAGAATGATTTCCCTTTCATAAATCCATGTTGACTTGGACTAATCCTTTTACTGCAATCCAAATGCCCCATTATTACCTCTTTAATAATTGACTCCAGCATCTTTCCCACCACCGAAGTCAGGCTAACTGGTCTGTAATTCCCCGTTTTCTCTGATCCTGAATCTATTGAACATTGGAAAATGATCACCAATGCGTCCACTATTTCTCGAGCCACCTCCCTGAGGACCCTGGGATGCAGCCATCAGGCCCCGGGGATTTATCATCCTTCTGTCCCATTAGCCTACCCAATACTGTTTCTCGCCAAATGAAAATTTATTTCAGTTCCTCTACCCCTTAGATCCTCTGTCCTCCAGTACATCTGGGAGTGGTCTTCATTGTGGTCTTCAGCAAGCGTATTGTGGTCTTCAGCAAGCGTTTCAAAGGAAGTGGACATTCCATCAGTAAACAAGTCACAAAAATATACCAGTCCGTTCCTATGCCAAGATGAAAACGCAGTATCTAACATGGAGGATGTTAAAAATTGGTTATTTGCACATGGGAAAAGCCTGCTGGTACCTTTGAAAAAGTTCACTTGTAAACAGACAAAAATACAAATTGTAAGACCATTCAAAAGCTTTATTCTTTTACGTCAGACGGGTGTGGTATTAGAGGTTCAGCAGTCATACATTTGTATTGCCTCTCTCTGACGTAATAACCGCACAAAGGAAAAGAAGAAAATTACAGCCTTTTATACTCTTTACGTCACGTACGCAAGATACTAGAGACATGAGGCCAGTCCAAAGAAGTACCAGGCACATCCAAATAAGGAGTTGTTTTTCACTCTTTGCCAAAAGCCAGGCAGTCCCAAAGCATAAGTAATCCCACCCTGACCCCCACCCATCGGATTAACTATTCAACTTGCATTAAAAAAATACAGGAAGGGAGCTGTGAACTATTCAACTTATCTTAAAAAAACCTTGCCTTTATTTTTTTTGGCCAAGTATCCCATCATGCAATGGCAATTGGCTTTTCACAACAGGAATATGACAATAACCAATTAATAACTAACTCTTTCACCTTTTAGTCCAAAATATTTCGTGAACTGTAGCCATATTTTAAGCAAGGGTTTAACCACCGGGTTTGTCATTTGTGTTTTACAATTATAAGGTAGTGAGCAGGTGATTATCGGTAGTGGATCAGATAGGAGTTCCATCTGTGCCCAGTCTGTGCCCTGTTTACTCTCATATGAATATGTCCAATGTAAAAGTTTTACAATATTTGCAGCCCAGTAGTAATAGATAAAGTTAGACAGACCTAGACCACCCGCCTTCTTAGGAACTTTCAAGTATATCCTGGGATTTGAATTGTTCCAAATAAATGATGAGATTTGTCTATCTAATTGCTGAAAAGTTGTCCTAGGTATGAATATGGGGATCATTTGAAAAAGATAAAGAAATCTAGCTAAAACTGTCATTTTAACGATATTGATGCAGCATACTAATGAGAGCGGTAGTGTTGACCATTTTTGGAAGTCCTGTGCTGTTCGTTCTAATAATATTTGACCTTTAAGAGGCTTTTTTCAGTTTCACATGTTCACTTGATCGGAGGTGAGTTTCCTGAAGGAAAATAATTTCAGAGATTTTAAATGTGCAAAGACCCTGCTCTGCTTTACTGGATTATTAATTCCCTTTATATTCCAACTCAAAAAACTAATGTACTCCTTATTTTTGTTGTCATCCATTTTTTACAGGGCAGTGAGAAAATAAAAAAACAATAAAGTCCCTGCCTCCAAACAAAAAACAAAGCCTTAAAAACCCCTGCTGATCTACCAGTACCCTAGAGATCGCACCCCCACTATCAGTGTAACATAGCAAATAACCATATTAAAAACAAAACCTCTAACAATTAACCCTAAAAGGGCAAGCCATAATCTTATAAAGATTATATTACAATGAACTTACAATATTTCTGATTGAAAAATATGTGCATTAATCTCTGTACAACAGTTATCATAGCAATCTCTTATAGGTCAGTGAAACTCGGTCATCAGGATAATTTCCAAACACTAAATGGCCTTATAGAATGTAAAATAAATATTTTTCAGATGGATTAGTCTTTATTGAAACACATCTGTATTAAACAATAAAGGCAACATTACATGTGAATTTAGTAGAGAAATGGAGGACATTTAAAGGTGAAATTTTAAGTACATAGAAAATAGGTGCAGAAGTAGGCCATTCGGTCCTTCGAGCCTACACCGCCATTCGATATGATCATGGCTGATCATCCAACTCAGTATCCCATCCCTGCCTTCTCTCCATACCCCCTGATCCCTTTAGCCACAAGGGCCACATCTAACTCCCTCTTAAATGTAGCCAATGAACTGGCCTCAACTACCTTCTGTGGCAGAGAATTCCACAGATTCACCACTTTCTGTGTAAAAAATGATTTTCTCATCTCTGTCCTAAAAGATTTCCCTCTTAACCTTAAACTGTGACCCCTAGTTGTGGACTTCCCCAACATCGGGAATAATCTTCCTGCATCTAGCCTGTCCAACCCCTTAAGAATTTTGTAAGTTTCTATAAGATCCCCCTCAATCTTCTAAATTCTAGCGTGTACAAGCCGAGTCTATCCAGTCTTTCTTCATATGAAAGTCCTGCCATCCCAGGAATCAGCCTGGTGAACCTTTTCAATGACTGGTGTACCATGCCACCCAGGTCTCGTTGCATCTCCCCTTTTCCTAATCGGCCACCATTCAGATAATATACTTTCCTGTTTTTTGCCACCAAAGTGGATAACCTCACATTTATCCACATTACACTGCATGTGCCATGCATTTGCCCACTCACCCAACCTATCCAAGTCACCTTGCAGCCTCCTAGCATCCTCCTCACAGCTAACACTGCCCCCCAGTTTTATGTCATCCGCAAACTTGGAGATGTTGCATTCAATTCCCTCATCCAGATCATTAATATATATTGTAAATAGCTGGGATCCCAGCACTGAGCCTTGCGGTACCCCACTAATCACTGCCTGCAATTCTGAAAAGGACCCGTTTACTCCTACTCTTTGCTTCCTGTCTGCCAGCCAGTTCTCTATCCACATCAATACTGAACCCCCAATACCGTGCGCTTTAAGTTTGAATACTAATCTCTTATGTGGGACCTTGTCGAAAGCCTTCTGAAAGTCTAGATATAGCACATCCATTGGTTATCCCTTATCCACTCTACTAGTTACATCCTCGAAAAATTCGATAAGATTCGTCAGACATGATTTACCTTTCATAAATCCATGCTGACTTTGTCCAATGAATTCACCACTTTCCAAATGTGCTGCTATCCCATCTTTAATAACTGACTCCAGAATTTTCCCCACCACCGATGTTAGACTAATTGGTCTGTAATTCCCCGTTTTCTCTCTCCCTCCCTTTTTAAAAAAAGTGGGGTTACATTAGCTACCCTCCAGTCCTCAGGAACTACTCCAGAATCTAAAGAATTTTGAAAAATTATCACTAATGCATCCACTACTTCTGCGGCTACTTCCTTAAGTACTCTGGAATGCAACTTATCTGGCCCTGGGGATTTATCGGCCTTTAATCCATTCAATTTACCCCACACCACTTCCCGGCTAACCTGTATTTCACTCACTCAGTTCCTCCATCTCATTTAACCCCCGGTCCCTTGCTATTTCCGGCAGATTATTTATGTCTTCCTTAGTGAAGACAGAACCAAAGTAGTTATTCAATTGGTCTGCCATGTCCTTGTTCCCCATGATCAATTCGCCTGTTTCTGACTGCAAGGGACCTACATTTGTTTTAACTAATCTTTTCCTCTTCACATATCTATAAAACCTTTGCAGTCAGTTTTTATGTTCCGTGCCAGTTGTCTTTCATAATCTATTTTCCCTTTCCTAATTAAGCGTTTTGTCCTCCTCTGCTGGACTCTGAATTTCTCCCAGTCCTCTGGTAGGCTGCTTTTTCTGGGTAATTTATACGCTTCATCTTTTGTTTTGATACTATCCCTGATTTCCCTTGTTATCCATGGATGCACTACCTTCTCTGATTTATTCTTTTGCCAAACTGGGATGAACAATTGTTGTAGTTCACCCATGCAGTTTTTAAATGCCTTCCATTGCATATCCACCGTCAACCCTTTAAGAATCATTTGCCAGTCTATCTTGGCCAATTCACGTCACTTTTCACAAGTCACTTTTCTTTAAGTTCAGGACCTTTGTTTCTGAATTGACAATGTCACTCTCCATCCTAATGAAGAACTCAACCATATTATGGTCACTCTTGCCCAAGGGGTCACGCACAACAAGACTGCTAACTAACCCTTCCTCATTACTCAATACCCAGTCTAGAATAGCCTGCTCTCTCGTTGGTTCCTTTACATGTTGGTTTAGAAAGCTATCCCGCATACATTCCAAGAAATCCTCTTTCTCAGCACCCCTGCCAATTTGATTCACCCAATCTATATGTAGATTGAAGTCACCCATTATAATTGTTTTACCTTTGTTGCACGCATTTCTAATTTCCTGTTTGATGCCATCCCCAACTCCACTACTACTGTTAGGTGGCCTGCGCACAACTCCCACTAGCGTTTTCTGCCCCTTAGTGTTTCGCAGCTCTACCCATATCGATTACACATCCTCCAAGCTAATGTCCTTCCTTTCTATTGCGTTAATCTCCTCTCTAACCAGCAACGCTACCCCGCCTCCTTTTCCTTTCTGTCTATCCCTCCTGAATATTGAATAACCCTGGATGTTCAGCTCCCAGCCTTGGTCACCCTGGAGCCATGTCTCCGTGATCCCAACTATATCATATTCATTAATAACTATCGGCACATTAAACTCATCCACCTTATTACGAATGCTCCTTGCATTAAGATACAAAGCCTTCAGGCTTGTTTTTACAACACTTACTCCTTATACAATTATGTTGTAAAGTGGCCCTTTTTGATTTTTGCCCTGGATTTGTCTGCCTGCCACTTTTACTTTTCACCTTGCTACCTATTGCTTCTACCCTCATTTTACACCGCTCTGCCTCTCTGCTCTTGCACCCATCCCCCTGCCACATTAGTTTAAATCCTCCCCGACAGCACTAGCAAACACTCCCCCAAGGACATTGGTTCCATTCCAGCCCAGGTGCAGACCGTCCTGTTTGTACTGGTCCCACCTCCCCAGAACTGGTTCTAATGCCCTAGAAATTTGAATCCCTCCCCCTTGCACCATTTTTCAAGCCACGTATTCATCTGTAATATCCTCCTATTTCTACTCTGACTAGCCCGTGGCACTGGTAGTAATCCAGAGATTATTACCTTTGAGGTCCTACTGTTAAGTTTATCTCCTAGCTCCCTAAATTCACCTTGTAGGACCTCATCCCTTTTTTTACCTAGGAGTACAGAATCCTTATGTCCCTGTTCAGTTGAAAGGAAAGAGTAATAACTGGAAAGAGCCATGGTTTTCAAGGGAAATTGGGCACGGTTCGGAAAAAGAGAGAGATCTACAATAATTATAGGCAGCATGGAGGAAATTAAGTGCTTGAGGAGTATAAAGAATGTAAAAAGAATCTTAAGAATGATTAGAAAAGCTAAAAGAAGATAAATGCTTGACTAAACTTCTGGAATTTTTTGAGGATGTGACAGGTAAAATGAATGAAGGGGTGCCAGTGGATGTAGTGGATCTAGACTTTCAGAAAGCCTTTGATAAGGTCCAGCATGGGAGACTGGTGACTAAAATTAGAGCATATGGTATTGGGGGTAGGGTGTTGACATGGATAGAAAATTGGTTGGCAGACCGGAAGCAAAGAGTAGGAGTGAACGGGTCCTTTTCAGAATGGCAGGCAGTGGTGAGTGGAGTGCCACAAGGCTCGGTGTTGGGGCCGCAACTGTTTACCATATATATTAATGATTTGGAAGAGGGAATTAGGAGCAACACTAACAAGTTTGCGGATGACACAAAACTGGATGGCAGTGTGAACTGTGAAGAGGATGTTAGGAGGTTGCAGGGTGACCTGGACAGGTTGAGTGAGTGGGCAGATGCATGGCAGATGCAGTGTAATATAGATAAATGCGAGGTTATCCACTTTGACGGACAAACAAGGGGGCAGATTATTGTCTCAATGGGGTTAGGTTAGGTAAGGGGGAGGTGCAGCGAGACCTGGGCGTCCTTGGAGGCAGTGCAGCGTAGGTTCATGAGATTGATCCCTGGGATGGCGAGACTGTCATATGAGGAAAGATTGAAAAGATTAGGCTTGTATTCACTGGTGTTTAGAAGGATGAGGGGGCTTCTTATAGAAATATATAAAATTATAAAGGGACTGGACAAGCAAGATGCAGGAAAAATGTTCCCAATGTTAGGCGAGTCCAGAACCAGGAGCCACAGTCTTAGAATAAAGGGGAGGTCATTTAAGACTGAGGTGAGAAAAAACGTTTTCACCCAGAGAGTTGTGAATTTATGGAATTCCCTGCCACAGAGGGCAGTGGAGGCCAAGTCACTGGATGGATTTAAGAGAGAGTTAGATAGAGCTCTAGGGGCTAGTGGAGTCAAGGGATATGGGGAGAAGGCAGGCACGGGTTATTGATAGAGGACGATCAGCCACGATCACAATGAATGGCAGTGCTGGCTCGAAGGGCCGATTGGCCTCCTGCACCTATTTTCTATGTTTCTATATGAGATTGCTATGGCAAGTAAGGTGAAAGTAAATCCAAAGGGTTTCTACAGCTCTATTGATAGCAAAAGGATAACGAGGGATAAAATTGGTCCATTAGAGAGTCAGAGTGGACAGCTATCTGCAGAGACAAAAGAGATGGGGGAGATATTGAACAATTTCTTTTCTTCGGTATTCACCAAGGAGAAGGATGTTGAATTATGTGAGGTAAGAGAAACAAGTAGGGTAGCTATGGAAACCATGATAATCAAAGAAGAGGAAGTACTGACACTTTTGAAAATTATAAAAGTGGATAAGTCTCCAGGTCCTGACAGGATATTCCCTAGGACATTGAGGGAAGTTAGTGTAGAAATAGCAGGGGCTATGAGAAATATTTCAAATGTCATTAGAAACGGTAATGGTGCCGGAGGATTGGCGTACTGCGCATGTTGTTCCATTGTTTAAAAAGGGTTCTCAGAGTAAACCAAGCAATTATAGACATGTTAGGTTGACGTCAGTGGTGGGCAAATTAATGGAAAGGATACTTAGAGATAATATATATAATCATCTGGATAAACAGGGTCTGATTAGGAACAGTCAACATGGATTTGTGCCTGGAAGGTCATGTTTGACTAATCTTCTTGAATTTTTTGAAGAGGTTACTAGGGAAATTGATGAGGGTAAAGCGGTGGATGTTCTCTATATGGACTTCAGTAAGGTCTTTGACAAGGTTCCACATGGAAGGTTGGTTAAGAAGGTTCAATTGTTGGGTATTAATAGTAGAGTAGCAAGATGGATTCAACAATGGCTGAATAGGAGATACCAGAGAGTAATGGTGGATAACTGTCAGGTTGGAGGCCGGTGACTAGTGGGGTGCCTCAGGGACCTGTGTTGAGTCCACTGTTGATTGCATATACATCAATGATCTGAATGATGGTGTGGTAAATTGGATTAGTAAGTATGCAAATGATACTAAGATAGCTGGTGTTGTTGATAATGACGTAGATTTTGTAGAAGTCTACAGAGAGATTTGGGACATTTGGAAGAGTGGGCTGAAAGATGGCAGATGGAGTTTAATGCTGATGTTGTGAGGTGCTTCATCTTGGCAGGACAAATCAAAATAGGACGTACATGGAAAATGGTAGCGAATTGAGGAATGCAGTTGAACAGAGGGATCTAGGAATAACTGCATAGTTCCCTGAAGGTGGACTCTCATGTAAATAGGGTGGTAAAGAAAGCTTTTGGTGTGCTGGCCTTTATAAATCAGAGCATTGAGTATAGAAGTTGGGATGTAATGTTAAAATTGCACAAGGCATTGGTGAGGCCAATTCTGGAATATGGTGTACAATTCTGGTTGCCAAATTATAGGAAAGACTAGACCAAGTGGGACCCGTTGGGTCCTGGCATCACACGGGAGGGCTGGACACCCAACATAATATTCCACCTCTCCACCAATTCCAATATTGCTGACCAGTGGGGGGGGGCTTTCTGTTGCGCTAGTATGTGTGCTGGAGGCCGAAGGTACTGATTTCCAGAGGGCTAGTATGGAATTTGTGGGCCAAATGCATTTTTGGGCTGGCAGCACAGTCACTGAGGGCTGGCAGCTCAGTCACTGAGGCCTGGCAGTACAATCAATCGGACCTGGCAGGTTGGCGGCTGAGAAACTGCCAGAAATTCTGCCCAAAACAGGTGAGACTGTAAGAGAGAAGGGGGAAAAGGGTGGACTGAATGGATTATTGGGCTGGCAGTTCAGTCACTTACAGCTGGTGGGCTGGCAGTTCACTAACTCACGGCTCGTGAGCTGGCAGTGAAGTCACTCACGCCTTGTACGCTGACAGTTCACTCAGTCACCTCACCTACCTTCAGCCCTCCCCCCACTCTGCTCCTTGCCACCCCCCACCCTACCCTGATAGCCTCCACATCAAAAAAATGTTTTGCACAAAATCTTCAGTGTTCATTAACAACTGAAATTGTCTTTCAGCTGCTTTTTCAACATCATGTCAGGAAACGTTAGAGGTCAAGGTGATGTGGCTATTGCTGTAGTATCCTCTGGGATAGCAGCTACATTTCTGCCTGGTGGAAGAACTACACATTCTCGATTCAAGATTCCCATCCAAGTGGCCGAGGATACATTGTGCAACACCGAGAAGAACTCTAAGACGGCACATTTCACGAGGCAAGTGAAAGTCATTGTTTGGGATGAATGTCCAATAATTAGGAGAGAATGCTTTGAAGTTGTGGACAGAACTCTTCCAGATGTCTTCAGCAACACCAAGCATTTTGGTGTCCCCCCCCTGCCAGTACAGGCCTCAGTGACTGAGCTGCCAGCCCTCAGTGACTGAGCTACCAGCCAAAAAATCAATTCCGCCCACAAACTCCATACTAGCCCTCTGGAAACCAGTACCTTTGGCCCAACATACTAGCTCAACAGAAATATGAAGGGAAATGTCAAAGGTTTCCTGAAGGATGGAACATCGCCCAACAATGTTGTCATTAATAGCGTGCTTCGTTGAATGATGACTTCTGAGATATTCTCAGATTTTCCTTCTTAAAATTTGACCGCTGACTTTCTCTAAGTTCTGCCCAAAACAGGTGAGACTGTAAGAGAGAAGGGGGAAGAGGGTGGACTGAATGGATTATTGGGCTGGCAGTTCAGTCACTTACAGCTGGTGGGCTGGCAGTTCACTAACTCACGGCTCGTGAGCTGGCAGTGAAGTCACTCACGCCTTGTACGCTGACAGTTCACTCAGTCACCTCACCTACCTTCAGCCCTCCCCCCACTCTGCTCCTTGCCATTCCCCTCCCACCCACACATTCAGTGCATCTCCAAACAACCTCCCCCCCCCATGCACTCTTAGTGGCTCTCCCACAGAGCAGCCATTCCTGCCTATTAGGTTCTATTGTGATGAAGAACACACAGCATTAAAAGTGCAAAAAGGTCAAATTTTAAGAAGGAAAATCTGAGAATATCTCAGAAGTCATCATTCAACGAAGCACGCTATTAATGACAACATTCTTGGGCGATGTTCCATCCTTCAGGAAACCTTTGACATTTCCCTTCATATTTCTGTTGAGCTAGTATGTTGGGCCAAAGGTACTGGTTTCCAGAGGGCTAGTATGGAGTTTGTGGGCGGAATTGATTTTTTGGCTGGTAGCTCAGTCACTGAGGGCTGGCAGCTCAGTCACTGAGGCCTGTACTGGCGGGGGGGGGGGACACCAAAATGCTTGATGTTGCTGAAGACATCTGGAAGAGTTCTGTCCACAACTTCAAAGCATTCTCTCCTAATTATTGGACATTCATCCCAAACAATGACTTTCACTTGCCTCGTGAAATGTGCCGTCTTAGAGTTCTTCTCGGTGTTGCACAATGTATCCTCGGCCACTTGGATGGGAATCTTGAATCGAGAATGTGTAGTACTTCCACCAGGCAGAAATGTAGCTGCTATCCCAGAGGATACTACAGCAATAGCCACATCACCTTGACCTCTAACGTTTCCTGACATGATGTTGAAAAAGCAGCTGAAAGACAATTTCAGTTGTTAATGAACACTGAAGATTTTGTGCAAAACATTTTTTTGATGTGGAGGCTATCAGGGTAGGGTGGGGGGTGGTAAACATCATGCAGCCAAGGGAGGGGCACAGCTTCAGATGGGGGTTCTCGTGAGCTGATGAGAAATGGGCGGGGGGGCTCATGCAGGGTATGAGGGCGGCTTCAGTTGGGGGTGCATCCTATAGCCAGGCGGAAGTGAGGCATGTCAGTGGAGGCGAGGGGGCAGTGAGCGATTTACTCATGACCTGTGAACTCACTCACTGTTTGGGATTAACTCATGCCCTTTAGACTGACTGACTGACTCTCACGGCTTGTGGACTGACTGATGCCCGACTTCTGGAGTCACGTCCGACTTTTGTAAACTGAAAACGGTAACATCTACATTGAGGAACAGCTTCTTCCTGACAGCCATCACGCTATTAAACTTAACAAATAAGTTCTGAACTACGAAATACTATATTATTTCACACACACACACACATATATATTCACACGCACTCACACACATATGCACACACACATATATTCATACACACACATATTCACTCACACACATATTCAGACACACACACGTACACACACACATATTCACGCACACATATTCACACACACACGTACACACACATATTCACACACGCACACATTCACACATATTCACACACATTCTCATACACATATTCACAAACAGACTCATTCACGCACACACAAACTCAATGACACACACATTCACACAAAGACTCATACACACATACTCATACACACACACACACACACACACGGACTCACTCACACACACGCACACACACACTCAATCACACACACATACACAGACTCATCCCCCACCTCAAGACGCTGCCCTATGGGTGGTAAATGTCGTGCAGCCATGGGCAGCTTCAGGCGGGGGTTGTCGTGAACTGATGAGAAGGGGGTGGGGTGTCCTCATGCAGGGGATGTGGACGGCTTCAGTAGGGGGTGCATCCTATAGCATGGCAGAGGGCAGCATCTTGAGGTGGGGGATGTCAGTGGAGGAGAGGGGGCAGTGAGCGATTTACTCATGACCTGTGGACTCACTCACTGCCTTGGGATTAACTCATGGCCTTTGGACTGACTCACAGCTTGTGGACTGACTGATGCCCGACTTCTGGAGTCACGTCCGACTTTTGTAAACTGAAAACTGTAACATCTACCTTGAGGAACAGCTTCTTCCTGACAGCCATCACGCTATTAAACATAACAAATAAGCTCTGAATTACGAAATACTATATTATTTCACACACACATATATATTCACATGCACTCACACACATATGCACACACACTCATATTCACACACACACACATATTCACTCACACACATATTCAGACACACACATGTACACGTACATATTCACACACACACATATTCACACACACACACACACACACATACTCACACACATACGCACACATATTCACACGCGCACAGTCACACACATACACATATATTCACACACACGCACATATATATTCACACATTCACACACACACACATATAGGGAGGTTTCACGGCAGTCGGGACACGACCCATGACTCGTACTGTTGCTACGCGACACCAAATGGATTACACGCGATGTACTGCAGGTAGGCACTTACCATTGTTTCCAACTCCATCTTCCAGGGAGATGCTAACCGCATTTCATTGTCTCTGTACTGTACACTGACAACGACAATTAAAGTTGAATCTGAATCTGAACGCAGTTAAAACCCGCCGAAAATGTCAATTTTTGCGCTGCAAATAATGATGGAAATCGGGATGAGCATGTGAGACATTTACCTACTTCAGAATTCCAAAAGTGAAGAGAAATGACAGTCGATATAAGTGAGAGCTGAAGGGACAACAGACAGAGTGCTTAGCGAACATTGGCCGTTTGCTCACTACATTTCATCAACACGAAAACATTATTTGTGTTTTTTCTTGATTCCTTTGGCATCTAAAAAGTTTCAGAAGTGATAGATCTGGCTGTATCTTTATTTATTTATTTATTTTTTAAAAAAATTGTTTTTTTTAATCGCCCATGGTTATCGAGTGGGTTTTTATGTACAAAATGAAAACGCATCTGAAGAAAAATTTACAGCCAGATTTATCACTTCTGAGAATTTTTAGATACCAAAGGAATCAAGAAAAAACACACTTACTGTTGATGAAATGCAGTGAGCAAACACGATAATTCCAATATTTTCAATTACGATATCTGCACAGCCAATGTTTACCAAGCACTTTAGCAGCTGTTGTCCCTTCAATTCTCGCTTCTCTTTACCTACATTTCATTTCAAGTTTGGAATTCTAATGTTGGGTACATGTCTCTCACACTTACCCCAACTTCCACAATTTTTTTCAGAGCACAAATTCAACATTTTGGCGGTTTTTAACAGATAGGAAAGTACGCGTTTCTTGCATTAATAACATATACTGGAAGTGACGGATGTCTTCAGATGGATTGAGCGGCTCCGTGTGTCAAGTCCTATGACCTTGTGACCTTACGTGCAACCCACTATTCACACACACACACATGTACACACACATTCACGCAAACATGCATATATATTCACACTCATATATATTAACACATATATATATCCACGCAAACACACAGTTATATCCACACACAAATATTCACTCACACACATATATTCACTCACAAACACATATATTCACACACACATATATATATTCACACACACACACACACACACATATAGTCACACACACACACACATATAGTCACACACACACATATTCACACACACACATATATTCACATATATGCACACATATATATATTCACACACACACACATATATATTCACACACACACACATATATATTCACACGCATATATATTCACACACACATATATTCACACACATATATTCACACACACATATTCACACACACATATATATATATATTCACACACATATATATATTCACACACACATATATATTCACACACACACACACACATATTCACACACACACACACACACACATATTCACACACATATATATATTCACACACACACATATATATTCACACACACATGTATTCACACACACACACACATATATATTCACACACACAACTAAAATACACTGTGCAAAACGAATATTCAAATCGTGCTGTAGTCTTTTGCTGAAACAAAATGCTGCTTTTAAATAACGTCCAACAAACACAGACTTACCATAGAGAAAGCAGCCGAATATTTGAACGGATCTTCAAATCGTGTTGCAGTCTGTAGCTGAAACACAATGCTGCAACACAAGGCACCTTTTGCTGAAACACAATGCAGCTTTGGCTGAAACACAATTCCGCTTTGGCTGAAACACAATCCTGAAACACAATTGCAGCAAACAAACAAACACTTACCAGTTCTGTAGAATTATTCAACACCTCGTGCACTCCGTCTTCAGCGCCATCATGCCTCCGACCGAAATGACGTAATCGCCGCCATCTTGCCTCCGACCGGAAATTACGTCATCGCCGCCGGCTTACCGATCGCCGGAAATGACGTCATCGCCGTCAGCTTATCGATCGCCGGAAATGACGTCATCGCCGCCATCTTGCAACCGCCAAAATCACAAAATGAGCGCCGATTTTAAATTTAAACACAGTTCTGGTCGAAATAAAAAGCTTCATTCGTGCATTACTCGCCTGAAAACGTTGCAACAAATGCATTTCAATTTACAGAACCATTTCAAACACAATAGACATCATGCTTTAGTTACCTGAAAACCGGTGCAACCATTTTAAAACCCAAGAGAAACAAATTTGCAAAACGCTTTATAACAATAACAAATGCTTTTTATTTTCAATTCACATTTCAAATACAATATAGATAGACAAATTTACAAATGGTTTTTATTTTCAATTCACATTTCAAATACAATGTAGATAGACAAATTTGCAAATGGTTTATAACAATAACAAATGGTTTTTATATTCAATTCACATTTCAAATACAATGTAGATAGACAAATTTGCAAATGGTTTATAACAATAACAAATGGTTTTTATATTCAATTCACATTTCAAATACAATATAGATACACATTTACAAACGGTTCTTATTTTCAATTCACATTTCAAACACAATGTAGATAGACAACATACATTTCATGTTCAATTCACAGTTCAAACACAATGTAGATAGACAAATATACAAATGGTTTTTATTTTCAATTCACATTTCAAATGCAATGTAGATAGACAAATTTGCAAATGCATTTCATGTTCAATTCACAGTTCAAACACAATATAGATAGACAAATATACAAATGCAAATGCTTTTTTTTTTCAATTCACAGTTCAAACAGAATATAGATAGACAAACATACAAATGCAAATGCTTTTTATTTTCAATTCACAGTTCAAACACAATATAGATAGACAAATATACACACTCTTTCCAAGAAAATGCCAAGAAACTTCAGAGCATGGTGAATAACATACATATCAATTGGCTGAAAAAGCACTCACCTCGGAGCAGAGCTGCAGCTCAGAGAGCCGTGACCCTTTCACTTCGTGGTCGGGAAGAAAGTGATTGAACCGGGACGCTTCCGGGTTTTATAGTCCCTCCCTCCCCTGCCGCCAGCGGGGGCAGCAGAGATAATGGGGAATGATGTAAAAACATTAATATCTCGGTCATATTTCATCGAGGGGAAAAATCCTCGGCACACATGCGGCAGAGTGGGGCTCTGAGGGAGGTGGCCCAAAATGACAGCCGTAGGTGGCGACGTTCTCTCGGAAATCGCACCACAGTTCGGGAAAAGCGGGCAAGAACAGAGTTTTAGTAATATAGATGTCAACAAAATAGAGAGAGTGCAGAGGAGATTTACTAGAATGTTGCCTGGGTTTCAGCACCGAAGTTACAGAGAAAGGTTGAACAAGATAGGTCTTTATTCTTTGGAGCGCAGAAGGTTAAGGGAGGACTTGATAGAGGTCTTTAAAATTAAAATTATGAGAGGGATAGCTTTTTCCATTGAGAGTAGGGAAGCTTCAAGCAAGAGGACATGATTTAAGAATTAAGGGACAAAGGTTTAGGGGCAACATGAGGGGGAACTTCTTTACTCAGAGAGTGGTAGCTGTGTGGAATGAGCTTCCAGTGGAAGTGGTGAAGGCAGGTTCGTTTTTATCATTTAAAAATAAATTGGATAGGTATATGGATGGGAAAGGAATGGAGGGTTATGGTCTGAGTGCAGGTAGACGGGACTAGGTGAGAGTAAGTGTTCGGCCTGGACTAGAAGGGCCGAGATGGCCCGTTTCCGTGCTGTAATTGTTATATGATTAATTTGGGAATATGACTGTTGAATACTGAAATAAGGTCAAACTCGAACCGTAACTTTACCCTATAAACTCGACTCCTTGCCAGTCCGCTGCACTAGCTGCCAGCACTTGGCCATCTTCTTCTTCTTCTTCTTCTTCTTTGGAGTTTTACGGCAGCCGGCATCCACAATGTTGCATTGCTGCCACCTTCTGGCTTCACTCCACAGTCCTCATGTCTTTACATTATATCCTTTTTATAAGGCCAGAGGCCCTCAAGAAATTAAACAACACCTTTACTCCGTTTCCTTCCCCTCCACACGCTAGAATGTTCTTTTCTGATATATCTGTCATTCCAATTTTCTTCATTTCACTGATCAAAACTCTTCTTTCTGTTTCATATCTTCTACATGCAACTAGAGCATGCTGAACTGTTTCCGGCTGATGGCATTCCTCACACAGCCCAGTAGGGTGTTTTCCCAACATTTTTAATGTGCTGTTCAGGTGAGTGTGTCCTATCCTCAATCTTGCTAATACTACCTGTTCTCTCCTGTTCCCCCCTCTTCTTGCTGTAATGCCCACTCTATTTTGTAGTGAATAGAGGTGTCTCCCCTTTGTCTCCTGTTCCCAGTATTGTTGCCATTCCTGATTTATTTTCTTCCACACAATGTGTTTTCCTTCAGATTTGGATAATTGTAAGTTTACCTCTATGTTCTCTTTTTTAACGGCCTCTTTTGCTAATTTATCCACTTTTTCATTTCCTAGCACACCAATGTGTGCTGGGACCCACAACAAAGTCACGTCACTGCCCTTCCTTGTTACTTGGCTTAATAGTAGTAGAATTTCATACACTAGGTCAGGCCGCCTATGGGATGCACCAGACCCAATACTCTGGATTGCAGACAATGAGTCGCTACATATTAATACTTTGCATGGTTGCACCTGTTCTATCCACCGAACTGCCATCAAAATAGCGTACAGTTCCACTGTATACACTGCCAAATAGTTATTTGTTCTTTTGCAAATCTCAACATTCATCCCTTGCACTACCACAGCTGCCCCTGTTGTTTCAGCTACTGGGTCCTTTGATCCATCTGTGAAGATTAAGAGGTGTTCCCTGTATCTATTATATATATGGTTATGGTATTCTGTTTTTAGGTCCGAATTTTTTTCCCTCCTTTTTGCCTCCCATATCTCCAGATCAACTTTTGGGATGTTCAGTAACCATATTGGGACAGATGGCCACAATACTGCAGGGCAGAACTCTTTGTCCTCTACTTCCATGTCCCTTGCCACACCTCCTCCAACCCAGCCGAAGCTTCCAGACTGAGCCACCCCTCTCTCCCAGCACTCCTGTACTACCTGTTTTGTTGGGTGGTTCTCTCCATGACCCTTAAGGCTTAGCCAGTAATTAGCCATTAGTTGTCTGCAGCGCAGTCTCAACGGCATCTCCCCAGTTTCCACCTGTAGTGCACATACAGGTGACGTCCGCACACCTCCTATACAGATTCTTAGAGCTTCCGCTTGGACTTTGTCCAACTCGGACAACACTGACTTAGATGCTGATCCATAAGCTATACTGCCATACTCTAGTCTGGATCTGATCAGTGATATATAGATATGTTTAAGTGATAATATATCTGCTCCCCACTCTAAACCTGCTAAGCATCTCATTACATTGATGGCTTTTTTGCATTTTCCAATTATTTTTGTAATGTGGACCCTCCATGTTAATCTGGAGTCAAAATGGACTCCCAGGAAACGGAAATCTTTTACTCTTTCCAAATTGTTGCCGTATAGTTTTAACTGGACATCCTCTTTAATTTCCTTCCTTGTGAAAACCATTGTCTTTGTCTTCTCTATAGAGAATTTAAAACCCCATTTCACTCCCCACTCTTCCACCTGGGCTATCCCTTGCTGCATTTTTTTCACGATAAAATCTATATTCTTCCCCTTTCTCCATAGGCTGCCATCATCTGCAAAGAGCGATCGCCCCATCTCTGGTTGAATGTTTGCAAATATATCATTGATCATGATTGAGAATAGGATCGGGCTTATCGCACTTCCTTGGGGAGTTCCATTCTCGACTACACATTTACTAGAGATGTCTGACCCTATTTTAACTTGGATACTTCTACCGTTAAGAAAATCCATTATCCAGTTAAAAATATTTCCTCCTACTCCCATTAAATGCAGCTTTATTAGAAGACCTTCTCTCCACAACATATCATAAGCCTTCTCTACATCAAAAAATACAGTAACCACAGATTCTTTTTTAACTTGTGCTTTCCTTATATCATCTTCCAAGCACAGAACTGGATCATTAGTACCTCTCCCTTTTCTAAAGCCACTCTGATAATTAGCCACTATACCGTTTTCTTCCATTAGATGCATTAATCTTTCATTTACCATTCTTTCCATCAGTTTACACATGTGTGCTGTTAAAGCTATAGGTCTATAATTTACTGGATTACTTGCATCTTTCCCTGGTTTCCTAATAGGCACAATGATTGCTTCCTTCCACCTCTCCGGTATTCGCCCTTCTTCCCACACCTTGTTATATAGTGCAAGTATCTTTTGGAGTCCCTCCTCACTTAGATGCTTTATCATTATGTAGCAAATATCATCCTTCCCTGGGGCTGAGTTCTTACACTTGGCCAGAGCTCTCTTTAGCTCCCCCAAATTAAATGGAATATTGTACTTGTCCTCTGTGATACCTTTCCTTTGTAAGGCCTCAACATTTTCCTCTCTTGTTCTTTCCCTACCTCTTCTTCCTTCATCTGATAAGTTGTGGGAGCTGTGAACCCTACTAAAAGTGTTAACCATTAGTTCTGCTTTGTCTTTATTTGAGACTACAGTTTGATCTCCATTTGTTAGGATAGGATAACTCCACTCCCTTTTATCACCTTCCATTTTTTTAATCATCCCCATATCTCCCCTACCTGTGTTGTGTTTCCAATTAAATCACAATACTTCCTCCAATATGCTCTTTTTGTTTGTCTTATAGTCCTCCTTACAATTGCCTGAGCCTGTTTGTAATTAATCATGTGTTGGTAGTTATGAGTTCTTTTTAATAATCTGAATGCTCTGTTTCTATTCACCACTGCCTCTTTACATTTATTGTCCCACCATGGCACAGCTTTCCTTTTTGATCTTCCTTTACTTTTAGGTATGGAAACTAATGCTGCTCTTTTGATACCTTCTGACAATTTATTCTCAAAGTTTTCTATATCTGTCTCTTCTTGTATCGGTTTTACATATCTATCACTTTCCTCCTTAAATTTCTCCCAATTAGCCTTTCCAAACACCCATCGTCCACTTCTGTTTTCTTTACTCATAGTTAAAGTAATATTTATTTTGCATAGCACAGGATGATGATCACTTCCTATGGTACCCTTTTCATATACTTCCCAGTTACATTTAGCAGCAATCCTATTAGAAACAAGTGTAAGGTCCAACACAGACTCCTTCCCTGTCCTAACATCTACCCTGGTCTTCTTTCCATCATTTAGACATACTAGATTACCATCATTTAATAATTCCTCAATTACCTGTCCATTATTATCTGACTTTCCACTGCCCCATAATGTATTATGTGCGTTAAAGTCCCCACACCAAATAACATTAGATTTGCTCTGGCCTTCTACTTCCTGTAACTTATTGACCTCTAATCGCTTACATGGATTATAGTAATTTATTACCACTATTTTCCTCCTCTCAGACCACACTTCTATTACCACATATTCCTGTTCCTGCCCAATTCCTAATACTTTGTATGGTATCCCTTTTTTAATGAAAGTGGCACAACCCCCTCCTCCCCCATTTCCCCTATCACATCTCACTGCAACATAATCATATAGAACAAAATCTAAACTTGGTTTCAACCAGGTTTCCTGGATACATACGACATCTGGTTTTTCCTTCCTACTGTCTATGAATTGCTTAAAGTCTTGCCCATTGGCTAACAAGCTTCTTGCATTCCATTGTAGGATTAACATTAATATTATTAACCCACACATGTTGACTCTTGGCTCGCCTGGATACTGAGACCATCATGTATTTCCTCCCACTTCAATCCTGCCATGCCCAAGTGGTGGACTGCAGCCTTTACAATGATTTGGATCCTTTCTGTTTTGGATTTTACTTCTGCTGTCGCATTTATTACTCCGGCTATAAATATAACCAGGTTTTTCTTTTCTTTCCATATACTCTTTTCTTTTTCTTTTATTGTTTCCATTATGCCCACATCTTGCTCCCTCCTGACCCTTCTTTCATTCATCTGTTTTGTAGGGTCAGCCTTTTTTGCTGCCTCTGCATAGGAGACCTTTTCCTTCACTCTTATGTTTTGTACTTCAGCTTCACGTTTCATCACCTCACAGCCCCAGTAAGCCACACTATGCTCTCCTCCACAATTACAGCACTTTGGTTTGACCCCCTCTCCACACTGACCATATTCATGGTCCGCACTACACCTTGCACATTTCCTCGCCCCCTTGCACATTTTAGCTATATGCCCAAATTTCTGACATTTGAAGCACCTCATTGGCTTGGGTATGTACTCTCTTACACTATATCGCATGAATCCAAAATGGACCACTTTTGGAAGGGATTCTGTCTTGAATTCAAGCAGGACTGACTCAGTTTCCTCTTTCTTTGCTCCTTTGGTCATTCTTTTGGCATTCATAATTAATTCACATTTCTTTCTGAGTTCCTGAACCAGTTCACTCATATTGACTTTGAGAGGGATTCCATAGATAACCCCTTTACACCCTGCCCTCCTCCGTTCTCCCACTCTCACTACTTTGATTATTTTGATTTTGTCAATCTTGTTCATTTTCATTGCCTTTTCAACTTGAGCCTCACTGTTGCACCCTATTAGCATGTTTCCATCTTCCAGCACTCTTGCATACTTTACTTCCCCAACCTGGGCTCTGATTATTTTTGTCAGCTTCATTGGCTCGATCTTCTTTACTCCTCCTTCTCCTTCAAACCTCACCACTACATTTAACGAAATTTCCTTTTCTGGTTCCTTTTCTGGTTCCTTCTCTTCACTCTCCGATCCACCAATATTGCTTTTCCTTCTTTTACGGCTGCTCTTCCTGGGGCTACCCCGTGTTCCCACGGTTTCCCACTCCTTCTCAACATTTCCTTCATTATCCTCTCCTCCACTGGCCTCCATACCACTAGACCCACTCTCTCCTGTCATTTTGTAACAGCAGGGAATATTGCCAGAGCACAGTTTACCGGACCTATACAGGCCGTCGGCCGATACCCACTTGGCCATCAGTGCCGGTTAGCCGCTAACACCGGTTAACCACCAACACCAGTTAGCCGCTAATACGAGTATGTCGATATCTCAGTCTTGCGGCTTAAGATTCTTGCTGATGTTGTCCACCGCTTCCGACGGGTCTCCAAACCGCTTATCTTGGCTGGTCGACAATGAGATACGGAGAGTCGCAGGGTACAGGATTCCAAACTTTATGCCCTTGTAAGTCCGCAGTAGCCGCTTAGCTTTGGAGAAGGCAGCTCTTTTTAGCCACCGCTGCGGTGTAATCCGGGAAAATACTCACTCGCTTGTTATTTAGGGTCAGCGGGGCCAAGCGGGCAGCTTTTCGGAAAACTTCACTTATCTCTTGGTAGTAATGGAACTTTACCACGATGACCCTCGGAGATTCTCCTGCGTTGGGTGGAGATCATAGGCTACGGTGGGCTCAGTCTAGAGTCGGAATCAAGTCGAGGCTCAGTAGCTCCCGTTGCATCTTAGCGATAGCATCCGTAGGCCGCCGGTCTCCAATCCCTCTTTTATCCTGACGATGCGCGCATTGCACCGGCGTTGTCCTCCCTCCAGGTTGTCCAGTTTCAGGCATAGCATGGCAACTTCTGACTTTAGCTGGTCCATTTCCCCCTCAAGTTTCGTTCTCTTGTCGGAGTATGTATTCAGACCGCCCTCCAGCTCTTTCAAATGGGTGTCATGTTTCGCCATGTGGTCCCATATAGAGTCTATTTTAGCATTCAAGTCTTTGGTACTTGAATCTATTCTGCCAAGAACCTGTTTTCGCTGTTTGTTATGGCAGCCATCACTTCAGACAAGTCGGCAGACTCACCATCTTGGGACCCCGAGGCTTTAGCGGCTTTGTCTTTGTCAGACTTTGTTTTCCCCATGGCGTCTCCAACGATGTCAATATGCAAATGCAAAGTCGCTAATTTGATGCACCTGCAATTCAATAACGCATATCTTAAACCTATCATCTGAGGTCAATAGAAAAAAAAGTTATTAGTATAAGAAGTTTGCCCTGGGCAGAGGCTCAGAAAAACACGTCCCTACATGTCACTGCTCACCAGCTTCCTCCCTGATCTTAAGATTCTTGAGGGTTGTTTTAATACCAGTGTCTAAAAATAACTCCTATGTTCAATCAATCAATCAATCAATCAATCAACCTTTATTGTCATCTTGCAAGCAACAGTTGTACAGTGCAAAATGAAAAGACGTTTCCCAGGGAATACCGGAGCATCGCACATGAAATTTAAAACATTTCACACATAATAACACTAAAAACAATCCAGTCCCTGATGGAACAGTATAAATAGTTAAAAGCAGGTAAAACAACAACGTTAAAATATAGTAAAACCAATCATAAAAATGTCCGGGGCAGCTGATTTGAGTGGCCAATGCCAGTTATTAAAGTGGCCAGTGCCAGATATTAAAGTGTCCGTGCCAAGCCTCGGAATCAGGTGACTGTGAGTACAGAGTGACTGTTTAGCAGCCTCACAGCCTGTGGCAGGAAGCTGTTTAGCAGTCTTGTAGTCTGGGCTTTGATGCTGCGATATCTCTTGCCTGATGGCAGGAGATCCAGGTGTATGTGGAGGGGGTGCAGTTTGTCCTTAGCAATTCTCTGAGCTTTTTTCAGACAGCGGCTCTGGAACAGTTCTTGTACCGAGGGTAGGGAGACGCCAATGATCCTCTCTGCTCCCCCCACTACCCTCTGCAGAGCCTTCCTGTCCGAGCAGTTGCAGGTGGAGTACCACGTATTTATGCAGTACGTGAGTACAGACTCCACCGTACTGTAGAAAGTCCTGAGGATGTTGGTGGGGAGTGAGGCCTGTTTTAGTTTCCTCAGGAAGTGCAGTCGCTGATGGGCCCGTTTAACAGTCCCAGTGGTGTTCCTGGACCAGGTGAGGCTGTCTGTAATTTGCACACTGAGGAACTTTATGCTCTCCACTCTCTCCACTGTGGTGCCACTGATGTTGAGGGGTGTATGCTTTGGCTGCGCCCTCCTGAAGTCAACAACCATCTCCTTTGTTTTGTCAACATTTAATTCTAGATTATTTCTGCCGCACCAGTCCACTAGTTGTTTTACTTCCTCTCTGTACATTGATTCGTCATCTCCGCTGATGAGTCCCACCACTGTTGTGTCATCCGCGAATTTGATGATATTATTGTCCCTGAATCTGGCAGCACAGTCATGTGTGAGCAATGTGAACAACAGCGGGCTGAGCACACAGCCTTGAGGGGAGCCGGTGCTCAGCGTGATCGAACCTGAAGTGTTCTTGCCAACACGGACTGACTGCGGTCTCTCTGTCAGAAAGTCCAGGATCCAGTGACACAGGGTGGTGTTGAGGCCGAGCAGGGTTAGTTTCTCCACAAGTCTCTGGGATGATGGTGTTAAACGCTGAGCTGAAGTCAATGTACAGGATTCTGGCGTATGTGTTTTTGTTTTCCAGATGCGTGAGTACTGTGTGCAGCGTGGTAGAGATGGCATCCTCTGTAGAACGGTTGGGGCGATAGGCAAACAGGCAAACTCAGTAGACATAATATTTCTTAAATATATAAATATGTCAAAGTTTATTAACTATGGCGATAGATGAGGCCCTCCAGCCACTCACAGACCCGGGACCTGGCCCCTAGGCAGAAACGGGTTGCCCACCCCTGACCTAAGTGAATGGTGGGCCTCTGGGTAGTGTTGTAGAGCAGAGGGATCTAGGAGTACAGGAACATAGTTAATTGAAAGTGGTATCAGGTAGATAAGGTGGTCAAAAGGGCTATTGGCACATTGGCCTTTATCAGTCAGAGTATTGAATAGTTGGGCAATCATGTTGCAGTTGTATAAGACGTTGGTGAGGTCACATTTACAGTTTTGTGTTCAATTTTGGTCACTACGTTATAGGAAAGATGTCGTCAAGCTGGAAAGGGCACAGAGAAGATTGACGACGTGCACACACACGCACACACGCACACACAGACACACACACACACCCAGACAAACACACACACACGGCTTCAGAGGCTTCAGCCGTGGGCCCTGTGTACAGTAATTAGCTCAGGATTCTTCCAGTTTCCAGCCCCGTGACGTGGACGTTTCTACTATGTTGGAATGAGTTAACTAGTGCAGATCTGTAGCACAGATTTAAAATACACTGGACAACATAATAATAGTACAGGACACTGTCAAGCTGTGGTATGGAAACCAAGCTATTAAAACCAAGCACTATGTAAATGATCTGCATCTTAGGCAACCTAAAACTTTGTATTCTTGGATGTATTAAACATTTATTTTCCATAATTGCCAGCTGTAAAAATAGAGGGTGTCAATTAGTTAATAAAATTGCTTTTAATCTGAAGAAAGCATTTGGTCTCGGTAATATGTACCCGCATCAGACAGTTTTAAGAACTTCTATCATTAATTTTATTGAAAGGAACGAGTCATACTTGAAGCATACTTGTAACAGAGAGAGAGAGAGATGGGGCACATGCGAGTGAGTGACGGGGAGAGACATTCTCGGCAGCTGCGCTGCTGCGCACACACAGACCCGCACCTCATCCGCAGCCAGGATCAAACCCGTGTCCCCGGCACCGCAAGGGCTGCCGAACCATCACTGGACCGTCCCCTTCTCCCCGAGTGTCCCATCCACGCCCGAGGGGGGTGGCGGCCAGAGATGTCAGGGGCACGCAGGACTGACAGAACACCGGCCCGGAGCAGCGGCGGCCCCAGGCCCACAGCCAGCACGGAGAAGAAGCACCAACCCCACTCCAACTCCTGAGGATCCTATTCCCCGACGATCCAGGGACCGCCAGTCACACTCTCCGCCCCACCCAGAGGCCGCCGGCCAACTCCCCCGGGCGCCGGTGAAAGCCGAGCACCAGCCATAGACGGGGCAACGCAAGACACTGCAGCAACTCAGCGGGACAGGCAGCATCCACGGAGAAAAGGAATGGGTGATGTTTCAGGTCGAGACCCTTCTCCAGAGATGTTGCCTGACCCGCCGACCCACTGCAGCGTGTGCATCCCGACCGATGACCAGCGCTCGGCTCCCGCCGGCACCGAGGTGGCCAATGACAGCCACTGGACAAGGCGAGAGGCGCAGCCGACAGTCCCCGGCCCGCCCCGGAATAGGCCCGCGCCAACCCTCCCCCCCCCCCCCCCCCCCCGCGCTGGCTGTAAATCCAGAGCCACCACCGCTCAGGGCCGGCGCCCCACCAGTCCAGGGCTGCCGACCAACCCGCCGGGACAGGCAGAGCCGAGCCGGAGCCAGTGCCTCCCCCCCACCCCGCGCCGGCTGCAAGCCCGGGGCCCCCACCGCCTCATCAGCCCAGGGCCAACCCGGATACCTCCGGACGCCCCCGGACAGGGACGGGACACCCGGGAGGGGACGGGGACGGCCCAGCAGCAACTCAACAGCGCCCACAGTGCCGGAGGCCCGGGCCCAACCATGGGCGAAACGCAGACCTGCACCCACACAGCAGCAGAGCCGCCCAGAATGTTTATAGCGAGTGACCTATGACCTGGGCATGCGCAGTCAGAATACTGAACTTGCTTATTCACTGGATGTTTTCAAGACAAGATTTTCTAGTTAGATTTAGCTCTAAGGCTAACGGAATCAAGGGATATCGGGAAAAAGCAGGTACGGGGTACGTAGATTCTGGATGATCAACCATGATTATATTGAATGGCGGTGCTGGCTCGGAGGGCTGAATGGCCTACTCCTGCACCTTCTCCCAACTAACAATGATCTATTTTACATTTTCCTTGAACTCCATTCCATTTGTCCTGTTTTCACTCCTTATACTTCCTTATCTCTGTACTTCCCAAGAGACGGAAGAAGGGTCTCGACCCGAAACGTCTTGCATTCCCTCTCTCCACAGAAGCTGCCCGACCCGCTGAGTGACTCCAGCACTGTGTGACCTTCTTCCCATGATGCATGCCGACCCCCACGTGACTCTGCGCAATGGCAGGGTGCGTGGCCGGCAGTCCCCCTTGTCTGGTCATGCAGCCGCCCCTTCTCCAACTTGCTTCTTCACCCCCTCCCTTCTCCCTCTCGCCCTCACTTAACTCCCTCTCCCCCCCCCTGCTCTCCCATTATAACCCCTCTCCCTTCTCCCCATCCCCTCACTTCCACCGTCCTCATCCCCCTTCCCCACTTCCCCCCCTTGCCTCCTCACCACCTCTCCCCTCCTTCCTCCTCGTATCTCCCCCATTCACCTCCTCCTCCCCCACCCTCCACCTTCTCCTCCCCCCCCTGCTCACCTCCCCATCCCCCCTTCCCCCTCTTCAAGCACCAGTAATGTTCATGCATTAGTAATGTCCTGCTTGCCAGCTTGTTGACCCTCTGTGTTCCCCTCCTGCAGGGTTTAGGAGCCGTTGCTGGGGACGGAGAGAAGGGGACGTGAGCGGCCATTGAGGGTGGCTAGGGTGCTGGTGAGCCTCCCCTCTTCCCATCTGCTCGGTGTGCGCGCTGAGCTTCGAGGGGCTGGGCTTCAATGGAGGAACACATGACGGGGCTCAACAAGGAGAAGCGTTATGAGTGCGACATGTGTGGCAAGGCCTGGCAGAGCCCGAGCCAGCTGGAGATCCACCGACGGATGCACACGGGTGAACGTCCCTTTGACTGCTCCGACTGCGGTAAGAGCTTTACCCAGTTGTCGGGACTGCAGGGGCACCGGCGGGTGCACAAGGGAGAACGCCCCTTTGAATGCTCCGACTGCGGCAAGAGCTTCAAGACGGCGCAGGAACTCAAGATACACCGGCGAGTGCACACAGGCGAGAAGCCCTATGGCTGCTCCACCTGCGGCAAGAGCTTTGCCGATTCGTCGGGGCTGCAGGGACACCAGCGCGTGCACACGGGCGAGAAGCACTATGGCTGCTCCATCTGCGGCAAGAGCTTTACCAAGTCGTCGGGGCTGCAGGTGCACCGACGGGTGCACACGGGAGAACGCCCCTTTGACTGCTCCGACTGCGGGAAGACCTTTACCCAATTGTCGGGGCTGCAGGTGCATCGGCGGGTGCACACGGGAGAACGCCCATATGACTGCTCCGACTGTGGCAAGACCTTTATCCAATTGTCGGGGCTGCAGCTGCATCGGCGGGTGCACACAGGAGAACGCCCCTTTGAATGCTCCGACTGCGGCAAGAGCTTCAAGACGGCGCAGGAACTGAAGATACACCGGCGGGTGCACACGGGCGAGAAGCCCTATGGCTGCTCCACCTGCGGCAAGAGCTTTACCGATTCGTCGGGGCTGCAGGGGCACCAGCGCGTGCACACGGGTGAGAAGCCCTATGCCTGCTCCACCTGCAGCAAGAGCTTTACCAAGTCGTCGGGGCTGCAGGTGCACCGACGGGTGCATACGGGAGAACGCCCCTTTGACTGCTCCGACTGCGGGAAGACCTTTACCCAATTGTCGGGGCTGCAGGTGCATCGGCGGGTGCACACCGGAGAACGCTCCTTTGAATGCGCCGACTGCAGCAAGAGCTTCAAGACGGCGCAGGAACTGAAGTTACACCGGCTATTGCACACGGGTGAGAAGCCCTATGGCTGCTCCACCTGTGGCAAGAGCTTTGCCCAGTTGTCGGGGCTGCAGGTACACTGGCGGCTGCACACAGGAGAACGCCCCTTTGCATGCTCCAACTGTAGCAAGAGCTTCAAGACGGCGCAGGAACTGAAGTTACACCAGCGAGTGCACACGGGTGAGAAGCCCTATGGCTGCTCCATCTGCAGCAAGAGCTTTGCCCGGTTGTCAGGGCTGTGGGAGCACCGGCGTGTGCACAGCAGTGAGCGGCCCTTCATATGCTCCGACTGCGGCAAAGGCTTCAAGTCGTGCAGGCACCTGAAGGTGCACAGGCGCCTGCACACCGGGGAGCGGCCCTACACCTGCAGTGAGTGCGGCAAAGGCTTCACCTGCTCCAGCAGCCTGCTGCCCCACCAGCAGGTGTGTCGAAGTATGTCGAACTGAACGTGTATAATAACTCAAAACACAAGTCTCAGTAAAAGAGTCTTTACTAGAAGTCACCCGGGTGATGAGAGAACACAGTCACTTGTATCGACAAGGAGCCCACACAAGAGCCTGTCGCTGTTCCCTCTGAGCAATACAAAAGAGTACAATCATATTTATACAGATAAAACAGGTTGAAGCACATGGTTATGAACAAAGGAACTCAGTTAAAGAAGAGATACATAATGTAGTTCCTTAGTCAGGTTAGGGAGTGTTAGGGGAGTAAAAGGCAGCTGCTATAGTAAGAAGGCACCTATTGCATTGTTCAGCCCCCTACAGGACACTAGTATCAATATAGAATGTGAGAACGGCTCTTATCTTGGTTCTTGGTTTCTTGGTCCTCCAAAATATTCCAAATGGAATTTAAACTGGAGATGGACACAGACACAGTGAAAGTCGCTTTATTCGCTTTACAGAATTACTGCAGAAGTCAGTTTTAAAATGAAACTAGCATCCTTTACACAAAATGGCAGTCACAGCTAAAATAAGTAAAACAAGCTAAATAAAATGGCGGCTATTGCTTTAACTCTTACATTCCTCCCTTTTGATTAAACTTAATCAATATATCAAATGATGCAGCTAGAAGCCATATATTTGCAAATACATGGTGCACAGAAATAAAGCAGTAAAGTGATGATTATAATTATCAAAATAGTAGTTCCATAATGCCACACAAGGCCCCAAGCAGACCCCCCAGTAAACCAACTCCACATACCCTGGTTTTGATTCTCACCCAGTTTCTCCCCCTCACCCGGGATCCTTTCTAATATGGGCTGCCGGATCAGTTATGTTGGAGGATTCGTTGGGAATATAGCTACAGCAATCTTGCCCTTTGATAGCACAGGTGCCCCCTTTCTCGGCCAGAATAAATTCTAAGGCCATTTGATTCTGTAGCACCACTATCCTCATGGCAACCATTTCAGCTGTCAGTGACTCGATCTGGGCCTGAGTTCCCATAAGGGCAGCTGCTGTATTATTAGCCAATTCCTCCAATAGCCCAGTAAGATGGCCAATCCTTAGCGCATTTCAATTTATCCCATACCAGGGGAGCAATTTCATCCCAGCACTCTCACCTGGGGAGAGATACCGTTTTGTAAACCGAGATCTAGGTGCGAGGTTCTTAAATGTAGGATGGTCTGTTATTAGTTTAAAATGACACATAGCAGGGACCACATTAGTAAGGTAACAGCATCCTGTCCAATGATGTGGGCCATACCCCCGTCTTACCATATTTCCATCGTTGGGTGGCATACCTGGTAACCATGGATAGGCCCATGATCCACATATAAAATATGCGCTGTTAACAGGTCGGGGTGGGCCAGAGGTAGCACTAGCATCCATCGTGATGCATGAACTGTTTCCCAGGAAAACCCCTGTACCTTTATGGTAACAGTGACAGGTGGCAATAACTGGCTTCTGGGGAACTTTCCATTATTTCTATTTGTGGAAGTTGTGCCCCTTTCCGTGCATTAATTTTCCAATCCTCCTTAAAAGGTGGGATATACCATCCCCTAAAATTGTCATATTTCGGGGAACCATCCCTGCTATTCCGACAAATCGTTTTATTAACGGAGGAAGAAAAGCAGTAAGGCATATTTTTCAGTGTTATTCATTGGGATAGGGATCAGGGGAATCCCTATTTTCCCATTTCGTGGCATAGCTGCGCATACCCAGCAGGATGATCAGTAGGGTTGAAACATCATGCGTATGCATAGGTTACTTCAAGGTATACATTCTTTTCCCATGGTTTGGTTAGTGGGGTCAAGGAACTGATAATAATAAACACTGTCCAGCACCAGGCCTTGGCAAGAGAGCCTTTATTCATGGCTTGGTGCAGCTGTCTTCTTGCAGTCGGAGTGATGCACCCACCGAGGGTGTCCTTCCACTTTAGCGGCTGTAGGGGTGGTGAGAAATACAAGGTATGGACCTTTCCAGTGATCACCCAACTTTTTCCGATCCCAATTTCGTATTAGGACGTAGTTGCTTGCCTGTAGCAGTTCTTCCTTAGGTGGTTTGTCCAAATACCGTTGTGTTTCCCGAACCTGTGAATGCAGAACTGAGAAATAATCCATGAGTAATTGCATGTATGTCAACAACCGTTCATCCAAGGCATGGAGATCATAGGTTGTTTCCACAACTTCTTCAGCCCCCCCAGGGAGCCCTGAGGGGCCTCCCATACATTACTTCAGCTGGGGTCAATTGAGTAGTAGAATGGGGAGTAATATACATAGCAAATAAAGCCATAGGCAAAACCTGGACGCAATTAAGCTTTGTCTCTTCAATTAGTTTAGCAAGCTTGCTTTTTAAAGTTCCATTAGCTCGTTCCACAATTCCTGCAGCCTGTGGATGGTGTACACAGTGCAGGGCTCTCACTTAACTGTTTTCCCCTATTGCCGGCCGGGCTACTTAGGCAGCTCTTTAGGTTGCCAAATGACAGTTTAGGTGGTCATTTAAGACGGCTTGTAATTTCCTTGATTACAGTATAATAATTGGGAAAAAATTGTTATTAAAATTTTGGAAAAACCCAACAACCCCCACAATCAAGATGTGGATTATGGAGATGTCAGAGACCTTACATTTGGAAAAAATTAGATTTGTCTTAATTGACAAACCAGAATTATTTATTAGAATATGGTCTCCATTTATAGATTATTTGAAGGGGTAGATTGGACCGGCGCAGAGGCCGGACTGAAGCCTGATCCCAGGACTAGATGAATAGTTATGTTCTTTGGCCTACGGACCTATCTCCCAAGTTGTATTATTGATAGTTTATCCTATTTTTCTAATTTCTTTCTTTCATTCTTTCTTTCTTTCTTTCTTTATTTATTTTTCCTATCTATAAATATAAATAAATAATTAGAGGCAATGTTAATAGGTAACCGATAAAGGAGGATCCCAGCTACTTTGGTAACTGGGTCCCTGGAAACCTGGATATTTAATATGTAACCGTTAAACAAAGTCTGTACTGTTTGGATAAAAAAATTAAAAAGACGGCTTGCATGACGTGTGCAATAATGTGCTCGGACGAAGTGCGTAGTTACCAGTCGGAATTATGCTCAATGAAGCATTCGCATACAATACAATAAAATATACAATATTTATTAATTGTCATTTGAACCTCAATGAGGCTCAAACGAAACTCTGTTTCTACAGCCATACAAACAAAACAATTTCTACAAGGCACACAAACAATTCAATTCACACAAACATCCAACACAGTGAATCTCCTCCTCACTGTGATGGAAGGCAAAGTCTTTTCTCTCCCGTGTGTAGCATTGTTCTCCCGATGTTGAAGCCCCAGGCGGGTGATGGTAAGTCCCACGGCCGTTAAGGCCGCCCAGGGCGATGTACGGCCCCGCTCCAGGTCGTAATGTCTCAAAGTTGGAGCCCCCGGCAGGCATTGGCATGTCCCGTGACAGTTAAAGCCGCGCCGGGTGATGTACGGCCCCGCTCGGGGTCGTTCCAACCCCGCGACACGGGTGGGAGAAGTTGTGTTGCGGAGCTCCAAAAAGCGGTCTCCCACCAGGACCCGCGAGCTCCTGGTGTTCCGTCCACCGGGCCTGCGGCTGGAGCCTCCCAGCTCCGGAGTCGGGCTGCCGCAGCGAGCCACCACTGCTCCCCACGCTCTGAGGCCGGCCAGCCCCACGATGGTAAGTCCGCAGCTCCGCAGGCTCTGCGACTGGAGGCCCCTAGGGCGTTCCGGTTGGAGGCCGCTCCACGGTACTAGGCCCCAACGACAACGGAGACCCGACAGGAAAAAGACATTATTTCTGCTTCAAATAAAGTCACAAACTAAACATATTCACAAAATCAAGACATGATATATACCACAATGACATGCAGCAAAATTATAATACAGTATCTCAACTCTTTTTACATGTTGCAATAAATGCAACTTCTATTATTTCTTTCCACACCAAACAAAATTGTGGTTGGATTATTCAGCGTATGATCAACCTGTGTCAATATATGCTGGACCATGGTAACATATGCTTAACCATGCACACTATAGATTGATGCAAGCATGTTTTCTGTGAAGGACCGAAAATTATTGTGACATGGCCATAGCATGGGTCGTTATTGCTATTGGTATAGAAACACTCTCGCTTCCCACATAATTTATCCACAACAAAATATACAGGTTGCAAGGAAATTTCTAAAGGCATTTTATGATAATAGTTGTTAAAACCGACTATACACATCTAACAGGTTAAACATTACACTAACTGACAAGAGATGGCCAAAGGACATAACTGCAGCTGATGTTCTTATGGTAATATGTTTGAAGGTGTTAAAATGTCACATTACTGGACATTCAGATTAGAAATATGTGTTGCGAACAGCAATACAGATACCCAGTTTGTACGCACCAGATGAAAAAAAAATTATTGATAAACACTGTTTCCATCATTCCCACTTGAGAATTAACGTTAAAATTTCAACTGAAATATCTCCTGACCAAATTTGTGATGTATATGACTAGAAGTAAAACCTGGATAAATCCAACGTATAGTTGTGAATGTTGCTCATTAAATAACTACTGTACTGATACTCGATATTAAGAGCATTGATTTGCCGTTAAAATGAATTCTGTAATAACGTGGTAACGGTAGCAGTGACAATTTAACACTGCGGTTTTAATGTTTCACGTGTTCACAATTTAATTAATCCATCTTTATGGATTCAAACAAATAATAACATTGGGAATTAAAACACATTTGATTGCATTCCGTTGTCAAACATAGTCAATGTTCGCTCTGAAGACATTTCCAGCACAATAGGGTCGGGGGAGGGGGGGGGGGGTTTGAATCAGTGCGGGATGGATAGATTGCGGGTGGGGGGGGGGGGGGGGGGGGGGAGGGGTGCGGGATGGATAGATTGCGGGTGGGGGGGGGGGGGGGGGGTGAGAAGGCAACCGGTGCAGAATGGATGGATTGAGGCAGAGAAATTAGTACGTGTTGGTTGGAGTAGGTAAAATTGTGAGGGGAGAGCGCGGGGGATGTCAGTGGGGTTGAATGGGGGGGGGGGGGGGGGGGTCAGTACAGGATGCATGGGGGTAGACAAAAATGCGGGAGAAACTCAGCCGATGAGGCAGCATCTATGGAGCGAAGGAAATAGGAAATAAACGTTTCGGGTCGAGGCCCTTCTTCAGACTGATCCCCTCATTCTTCTTGAATGGGGGGGATCAGTAGAGGATGGATGGGGGAGGGGATCAACGTAGGATTAATGGGGGAATCAGTACAGGATGAATGGAGGGGGGGGGGGGGTCAGTACAGTGTGGATCGGAGGGTCTGTGCAGGATGAATGGGCGGGGGATCACTACAGGATGAATGGGTGGTTCACTACAGGATGGATGAGGGATCAGTGCAGGATGAATGGGTGAATCACTACAGGATGAATGAGGGGATCAGCACAGGATGAATGATGGGAACAGTACAGGATGAATGCGGGGGGGGGGGGCTCAGTAAAATAAGAATGGGGAAATAATTACAGGATGGATGGGAGGGATTGGTGCAGAATAAATGGAGGCGGGGTCAGTACAGGATGGATCGGGAGATCAGTGCAAGATGAATGAGGGGATCAGTACAGGATGAATGGGATCAGTAAAATATGAATGGGGAGTTCACTACAGGATGGATGGGAGGATTGGTGCAGGATAATTGGAGGGGGGGTCAATGCAGGATGAATGGGTGGGGGGCAGTGCAGGATGAATGGGAAGAGGGGTCAGTACAGGATGAATTAGGGGACCAGTGTAGGATGGATGGGGGGTGGCAGCAGAATCAATGCGAGCTGGATAGGGTCATCTGTGTAGGATGAATAGATGGGGTGGGGGGGGGGGGGGTAGATGGGGAGGGGAGCACAGGGGATGTTAGGACTGAATGGAGGCGGGAATGGGATCGGTGGATTGAGAGGAGGGGTCCCAGGATAACGGAGGTGGAGGGGGGCGTACAAGAGAGAGGGGGAGAGACGGGAAGGCGCAGAGGAGGTGGGGTGGAAGGAAGGTCAGCGCTCCTCGGACGACACCGGCATCATCGCCCCGCTGCCTTCGCCGTCCCTGTCCACCGCCAAATGCCGCTGCCAAATGGGGAGGCAGTTGGGATTTCCTCGCCACCTCCTCCGCCAGCCAACGGGAAGATGCGGGGCCGAGCGGTGCAGGTGCTTCAGACGCCAGAAGGGGGCCGCCCCCTTCCTTCCTCCCTTCCTCCTCCCGGCCTCGGCGTATGGGAGGGTTTGTTTTGAAAGCGGTTAACACTGCTGGCGGCAAAGATCCTATAGCGAGCTCGGGATCTTTGCTGGCAAGCAGCGGCCGCTATCAGGGCGGGCGGGGGTGCGGGTGGAAGAGGATGTGGAGCCGCTGTTGCTGTGCGGGGTCCGTCATTCGCTCCGACCCTCCGTCACCCCACACCTAGTATCTTTGCCCCCCACTACAGCCGCTGCCGATACGAAACGTCACGTTCCTTTTCTCCAGAGATGCTGCCTGACCCGCTGAATTACTCCAGATTTTTGTATCTATCTTCAGTATAAACCAGTATCTGCTGTGCCAAGCCGGGCTTAATGACTCGGCATTAGGTTGTTTGGCGGCACTTTGGGCGGTCATTGGCACCCGGGCAATCGCTAATTTCCATCCCTGCAGTGGAACTGTTTTCAATTGTTTAGTTGTTTACACATTTCATCATTAACTTTAGCCGTAAAGTGTGGCCCATTGTCTGAACTAATAATAGTAGGAAGTCCGAATAGTGGCATAATTTCGCGTAGCAAAACAGCAACAGTAGCATTAGTGGTAGGGATTGCTTCAACCCATCGACTGAAAAGATCTATAATAACTAAGCAATGTTAATAATGATACACTCTAGGTAAGTCGCTAAAATCGATTTGAATGCACTGGAAAGGCCGATGCGATAAGGGCGTGCGCCCTGGTTCGGTCCGCGCAGCTTTTCCAGGGTTGTATCTCTGGCAAATCTGACACTGAGACACAATCTGTAATATTTATTTTGTCAAATCTGGGTGCCACCATGTGGCTTTACAGTTTTCTAACATTCCTCCCTTTCCATTATGTGTCAAGGAGTGCACATAATGTAACAAAACAGGCAGTAAAATATTAGGAACGCAAACTTTGCCAGTCGAAGTAACCCAAAGACAATCGGAAGGTCTCTGATGGCAATTCGCTTGATGCCATTTTGCAATTTCCTCTGCTGGGGCGTCCCCCTGCATTTGTAAGATTTCCTGCATGTCTGGCAAGGTTGGGGCTGAGTGTAAAACATTTGAATCACCCGAAGGTACAATAAGGGTCTGGGCGGTTGCTGCGTCGCGAGCAGCGCGGTTGCCGCAGGAAATCAGATCCTTAGAATTCGTGTGTGCAGCACACTTTATTATGACTAGCATCTCTGGTAAGGTAATAGCATGCAGCAAATTTGAGACAAACGGGGCATTTTTAATGGGAGCCTGTTGCAGTTAGAAAACCTCGGTGGTGCCAAAGAGAACCAAAATCATGGGCTACACCAAAGGCATATCGTGAATCAGTGTAAATATTAGTACTCTGTCCAGCCATGAGAATACAGGCACGGTTAATGCAAAAAGCTCTGCTTGCTGCTCAGATAGGGGCTGCTGAAAAGCTGCACTTTCAAGGACATCTAGGTCCTTAGTCACTGCATGACCCGCACATCAGTGGCCCATAGGATCAATAAAGAAAGACCCATCAACAAAAATATCAGGCGCATCAGGTAGGGGAGCGTCAATAAGATCAGTACGAGACTGAGTAAAAGCGTCATTATAGGCTAAACAGTCATGAGGCATTTCACTCATGTGTGTGGGTACGTCCTGTAAAAAGATAGCGGGATTAATAACTGAACAGTTGTAGAAGTGCAAATAAGTCAATAGAGCAAGCTCATAACGATCATTCGTGCTTTCTCCCCATATTCCTTGATTCCGTTAGCCCCAAGAGCATAATCTAACTCTTGTAAACATCCAATGAATTGGCCTCCACTGCTTTCTGTGGCAGAAAATTGCACAGATTCACAACTCTCTGGGTGAAAAAGTGTTTCTCCCATTTCAGTCCTAAATTACCTACCTCTTATTCTTAAAACTGAACTGAACTTTATAGTTGAGGAACTGAGGAACCTGGTTCTGATTCCCCCAACACTGGGAACATGTGCCCTGCATCTACCCTGTCCAATCCCTTAATGATGTTACATGTGTCCATACGATCTCCTCTGATCCTTCTAAATTCCAGTGAATACGCCTAGTCGACGCATTCTTACGTCATGTCAGCCCTGCCATCCCGGGAATTAACCTGGTGAATCGACCCTGCAATCCCTCAAAAGCAAAATGTGTCCTCCCTTAAATCAGGAGACCAAAACTGCACACAATACACCAGGTGTGGTCTCACCAGGGCCCTGTACAACTGTTGAAAGGGATCTTTGCTCCTCAACTAAACTCTCATTATGAAGGTCAACATTCCATTAGCTTTCTTCACTGCCTGCTGTATCTGCTGCATACTTTCAGTGACTGGTGTACAAGAACACCCAGATCTTGTTGTACTTCCCATTTTCCTAACCTGACACCATTCAGTTAATAGAGTGCTGGAGTAACACCTTACACTTATCTCTGTGTCTCCCTCTCCCGTGACTCTCAGTCTGAAGAAGGGTCTCGACCCAAAACGTCGCCTATTCCTTCTGTTCATATATGCTGTCTCACCCGCTGAGTTACTCCAGCACTTTTTGTCTACCTCAGTCTCAAGAAGGTTCTTTATCACCAGAGATGCTGCCTGTCCCGCTGAGTTACTCCAGCATTTTATGTCTGTCTGTGGAGAACTTGTATAGGGGATGTTTTCTGGATCACGAGCCTTCTTCAGACATGAAACATTGCCTAGCCATATTGACCAGAGATGCTGCCTGAACCAGCATCTGCAGTTTCTTGTGTCTGCCAAAGATAGGCACAAAGTGCTGGGGGGAAATATATGGGCAACCTTTCAGGTCAGGACACTTGTCTATTTGTCAAACTTTGAGATGAAAAATGTCATTCTCTGGGTTTAGTTATTTATTGAACAACCCCGGGCCGGCCTTAAGCCAATTGGACCAATTGCTCCCAATTGGGCCCCGCGCCTAAGGGGGGCACGCGCTCCCCGGGTGGAGGGGGGGGGGGGAGAGTGAGGTGGAGTGCAGGGGGGAGAAAGAGGCAGACGGGGAGGGGGGTGTGAGGGGTGAATGGAGAAGGGGAGAGGGGGAGGTGGATCGTTCCCTCACGGTCCAGGGGCAGCGGTCCAGCCCCTCCAGTCGCCGTGCTTCACGCACACAACCCCAGTTCCACCCCTCTCTCTCCCCGGGGAGACGCGGTGAACAATACAGGGAGGGCCGGGCCGGGGTTTGGAGCAACGTTTACAAACCTCGGCCTCAGCTCACACCCGCCCGCCCGGACCTTGGCATCCGCTCCCGCTACCAGCCCTCTCCTCCCTCCCTTCTGTCCTTCCCTTCCCTCCCTCCCTTCTCTCCTTCCTCCCTTCTCTCCAAAGATCTCCGCTATAGGATCTTTGCTTCTCTCCCTCCCTTCTCTCCCTCCCACCCACACACATCACGCACAGACATCTAACACATACACCTAACACACAAACACAAACTAAGTTAGGATGGGTAGAAGCCCAAAGCGTAGGATGGGGCTGAAGCCCAAAATTTAATGCGTGGACTGGTTTTTCACCAATGGTTATTGTTTTTCCAGGATCTAGCTAATTAAATTACTTTTTTTTTCCATTTCACAGTCACTAAAACAAGTGGTATTGTAACTATGTACTTTTCAGAGGTGATCTACAATTTTGTTTGTTACTTGTAGGCTTACATGTGTGCAATTTGATATTCAAATGTAGCTTAGATCTGTTGGTCCATTAACTCGCAGGCATTATCTCAGCGCACATTTTATTACTTTCCATTCTACCATGGAGATATAAATTCTATAATAGACTTTATTTATATATCTATGATTCTACAAACCTTGGCTGGGAACCTGGGGCTCACCAAAATTGTTCCCAATTGGGCCCCGCACCTCCCAAGGCCGGCCCTGCAACAACCTACCTCCCTTTTATTGATGTTTAAGAAGGAACTGCAGATGCTGGAAAATCGAAGGTAGACACAAATGCTGGAGAAACTCGGCGGGAGAGGCAGCATCTATGGAGCGAAGGAAATGGGCAACGTTTCGGTCCGAAACCCTTCTTCAGACTCCCTTCTTCAAGCGTTGCCTATTTCCTTCACTCCATAGATGCTGCCTCACCCGCTGAGTTTCTCCAGCATTTTTGTTTACCGTCCCTTTTATTGATAGCAGTATGAATATTGATTTATCTAACTTCAACTAACCCTCACATCTCCGCTCTCTCCTCCCCCCCACCCAAGTCACACCAAAATCCGTCATCTTGTTGAGTCTCATTGTCTATAACTCAATTTCACCTCACCCACAGCTAACAATGGCCTGTTTCCTTTAACATCGTCAATTGTATTGCATATCTTGAGCATCTGCTTTGTTCTGTCATTTAACATCGCCATTTTACATCCCAATGGCAGTGGCCTGCGCAGTTTGCTGGCATTTAGCATTGGCGGAATCAGGCCCAATGGGGATGTCTCGTATCCTGATGCTACGCCACCGATCTACCCATCTACTGACGGACTTTCTCTTCCCTCACGAGCTGCAGCTGCAGACCTACCCCTGGTTGTGCCAGCTCCCTCACCACCACAATCGGTGCCCCGTTCGCCTGCCTCGCTGTGTTTGTCACCCAGGTCCCCAATGCTCCCGCCGCACGGGGCCCCGCCATTCTCGCCGGTGAAGGGAGGAGATGCGGATCTGTACCGTACGCGCACGGGACGGGTTTGTAGGCCGACCCTTAAATACAAACACTATTTGAACCACCTGAATTCCCTTGTATGCGCTATTAGCATTTTCGGTCACATTATTAATCAGTCAGCACCTAGTAACGGACTTATACATATATATCCTGTCATACATTAGTCCTGTCAAAAAACAAATGTTATTTGGAGGTCTTTTATGTGGTGGGTGGGGGAGGGTCGGAGAGGCGGTTTCCCTCCGAGCTGCTTCTTCGCCCCTTCCTCGCGGCCTACCTTCGGAACTGGAGCGGCGTTTTCTATCAGGACTGGCCGGGACGGCAGCTTCGGTGGCGGCACAGCGCTGGGATACCAACACGAAGGGTTGACTATGATGCCGTCCTGGATCACCAGCTCGTCGCGGACCAGGAAGAAGGGTTGAGCCTCAGGCGGTGCACTGGCGCGGTTGCTTGGCCAGCCACGTTTGATCACGGAAGAAAGTTGCTGCAGAGCGGGATCCGCAGCGGTGTGCTCGGCCAGGCACTGGAGCTGCTTAGTCGAACGACACCAGTCCCAGGTCCTGGCATGCGATGTTTTCTTCAGCACGCAATTGAAGGTGGCCTTTCCCATCGGTCTCTGCACCTCGCCCCCGTAAGCATGCAGAGTGGACCGGTCTGCAGTTAGGAGCTCATTGTTTCTAATCTTCTTGAACAGGCTTGTTGACATTACGTTGACCTTGGCACCCGTGTCGAGCTTAGCATGGAAACTGCAATTGTTGACAGTAACCAGGACAGTCGGATCGGGTAGTCGGCCAGGTGCGTGGAGGAGTGAGAACACACTCGCCTCCCCTTGAGAATTAATTGGATCAGAATCGTGGGCCGTGTCTAGCGAGGACTGGGAACCATATTGGTTATCAGTTTGCATCAGCATGTTTAAGTTAGGTCTAGAAGCCTGTGGAACTTTCCCACGGGAGCGGCAAACTGCAGAGAAATGATTTAACTTCTTACAAAAGTTGCAGGATTTGCCGTAAGCTGGGCACGGCAACTGCTTTTGATGCAAGTTGTTGCAATTGGGGCACTTGTGCCGGGACCGTAGCTGGCCCGTGGCACAAATTTCGCATTATCCATCCGAGGACGCGGTCTGTTAAACCCGGTCAGATTGATCGATTTCGTGTCCGACCCCCGCTGACCGACCTGCGGGTCAACGACTTCAGCCATTCTGCAGGCGTGCATGGCTTTGCTCAGAGTCAGATCTGGTTTCCTGAGGAGCTCCGATCTTGACCTCTGATCGAGCATCCCCGTCACTAAAATGTCCCTGGTAAGCTGGTCTGTCATTGCACCGAAACGGCACCTTTTTGAACCCACGCCTCCAAATGGAGGCGTGGGTTCGTATCCCACTTCTGACACCATGTAAATGATAATCAAACACACTTGTACTTTACACTAGTCTTTAATGAGAACACAGGGTTAAACACACATCAGCAGTCACTGTCTCGAGTCTGCTACTGTACTGCTCAGATGGAGAAGAAGGCGTTATTATAATTGGCAACTAAGGCGTGGTTAGTGGTATTGAGGTAGCTATATTATTGGTTGCATGCATAAACCATCTACAGGTAACATAGAGTTGAAATGGTCGGTCATAAAGAGGTCTTCCTAGCGCTGGGGCTGTAGCCAGGGCATCTTTTAATTCAGCAAATGCCTGCAGTTGTTCTGCCATCATAGTGAATTTCTGTGGTGCTTTAACAGAAGATAAAGGCGAGAGGTGTTGAGAAAACAGAGCCACGTTTGGAATCCATTGTCGGCAAAAGTTCACAAGTCCTCATGCCTTTTGGAGTAGTAGGAGGCTCGAATTTCAGAATTGCAGTCAGGCGAGTCTGGGTAAGTGATCTTTCGGTAGCGCTGATGGTAATACCCGGGGTGGAAGATTGCAACCTTCACTTGGTCTGCCCTGTTTCGACGAATGTAATCAACCTGACTTACACAATCAAATAAGATCAAATAGAACAAGTTGCCCTACAACTTTAGGCTGTGCACGCCATATGCAAGAAGAAGATGGTAATACCCAGAAACAGAACTGAAGACTGATTAGACTTTACATTTTGCTTAGGTATCACATAACCTAAGGAATGCAAGGTTAGTAACAGTGTCTGTGTGGCCTGTTCGTTGGCCTCCACTGACGGGCTGGCCAGTAACAGATTGTCGATAGGTTGCATCCCAGAGTACTTAAGGAAGTAGCCCCAGAAATAGTGGATGCATTAGTGATAATTTTTCAAAACTCTTTAGATTCTGGAGTAGTTCCTGAGGATTGGAGGGTAGCTAATGTAACCCCACTTTTTAAAAAGGGAGGGAGAGAGAAAACGGGGAATTACACACCAGTTAGTCTAACATCGGTAGTGGGGGAAACTGCTAGAATCAGTTATTAAAGATGGGATAGCAGCACATTTGGAAAGTGGTGAAATCATTGGACAAAGTCAGCATGGATTTATGAAAGTTAAATCATGTCTGACGAATCTTATATAATTTTTCGAGGATGTAACTAGTAGAGTGGATAAGGGAGAACCAGTGGATGTGTTATATCTGGACTTTCAGAAAGCTTTCGACAAGGTCCCACATAAGAGATTAGTATACAAACTTAAAGCACACGATATTGGGGGTTCAGTATTGATGTGGATAGAGAAATGGCTGGCAGACAGGAAGCAAAGAGTAGGAGTAAACGGGCCCTTTTCACAATGGCATGCAGTGACTAGTGGGGTACCGCAAGGCTCAGTGCTGGGACCCCAGCTATTTACGATATATATTAATGATTTGGACGAGGGAATTGAATGCAACATCTCCAAGTTTGCGGATGACACGAAGCTGGGGGGCAGTGTTAGCTGTGTGGAGGATGCTAGGAGGATGCAAGGTGACTTGGATAGGCTGGGTGAGTGGGCAAATGCATGGCAGATGCAGTATAATGTGGAGAAATGTGAGGTTATCCACTTTGGTGGCAAAAACAGGAAAGTAGACTATTATCAGAATTATGGCCGATTAGGAAAGGGGAGATGCAACGAGACCTGGGTGTCATGGTACACCAGTCATTAAAAGTAGGCATGCAGGTGCAGCAGGCAGTGAAGAAGGCGAATGGTATGTTAGCATTCATAGCAAAAGGATTTGAGTAGAGGGAGTACAGAGGAGATTCACCAGACTGATTCCTGGGATGTCAGGACTTTCATATGAAGAAAGACTGGATAAACTCGGTTTCTACTCGCTAGAATTTAGAAGATTGAGAGGGGATCTTATAGAAACTTACAAAATTCTTAAGGGGTTGGACAGGCTAGATGCAGGAAGATTGTTCCCAATGTTGGGGAAGTCCAGAACAAGGGGTCACAGTTTAAGGATAAGGGGGAAATCTTTTAGGACCGAGATGAGGAAAACATTTTTCACACAGAGAGTGGTGAATCTCTGGAATTCTCTGCCACAGAAGGTAGTTGAGGCCAGTTCATTGGCTATATTTAAGAGGGAGTTAGATGTGGCCCTTGTGGCTAAAGGGACCAGGGGGTATGGAGAGAAGGCAGGTACAGGATACTGAGTTGGATGATCAGCCATGATCATATTGAATGGCGGTGCACGCTCGAAGGGCCGAATGGCCTACTCCTGCACCAATTTTCTATGTTTCTATGTATTAGGGCTGAGCCTCCATTCAGTTGAATGTCCTGCAGCTGAGTTTTTAAAACTTGCGAAAAGATTGTGAGTGAGGGGACAAACCGTTGTGGAAGCTGTATCCATGTATATTGTTTACCCTCATAGGTGAACGCGAATAAGTACTGAGAGTCCGGATGCAACGGGATGGCGAAAAAGGCATGTTGCAAGTCTACAGTTGTGAAGACTCAAGCATTTGCAGGTATATGGCTAAGGATGGTGGCTGGATTAGGGACGACAGCATGCCGTGGCTTGACAATTAATTGTTCGTAGATCTTGTACTAAACGCCATTTCCCTCTTCCTTGTTTAGGGACCGGAAAGATGGGTGTGTTGCATGGAGATTGACACGGGATTTGAATTCCCTGTGTTAACAACCCATCAATTAATTGTCTTACACCTTCCGTTGCCTCTGCTTCAAAGGGTATTGCTGTATTGCTGGCAGTGGTAGGTCTGGCTTTATCTCGATAAAAACAGGGTCACAGTTAGTGGACCCTACCTCTAGAGATCTAGTGGACCACAAATGCTGTTCAACCTCCGCGGGACCTGACGCTCTGTGGTGGGCAATCTGTCCTGTTGAGGTATTTGTAACCGACCAGAACATAATAGAGCCTTCAGGGAAAATTTGCTCTTCATCGAGACACGTTCGATCTGCCTTGTCATATAAGGTGTCGGCTAAACTTCCCAGTTCCTTAGCAGTATGTGTCTCATTGACAGTGCTAGTCACATGTGAGATGGCAAATGGTTTATGTCGCCATAAGGAAGGTAAATTTTCAACCAGAAGGGCCTCCCACAGGGTCCCTCTACGTGGCCAAAAATGGTGACTGGGGCCAATTCATCTAAAAGGTCAGCGTTCTAAAAGGTCACCAAGGTTCTTCATCTTCAGCATTTACACCAGTGGGGTCATAGCATAGAGTGACGTGAGGGTGGGCCATATCCTCAAATAGTGTGATAGGGTCAGGTCAATAGCCCACCACTGTGGCAGCATCCCTGTTTGCAAGGCCATAATGTGTGATATAGGACCCTCCTCTACTGCTGTGCCCTCGTTTGTGCAGGAGATGATGATTGAAAGTCCTTGTAATAGGTCACGGCTTGCTTGGCAGCAGTGGATCCCGGGAGTAACTGAGAATGAGACAGTACAGCATCGATTCATTGCTTGGACCTGAAGGGGTGGAGTCAGTGGATAGCTGCAGGTTTTACCATCGAGACCCGATTAATGTGTGGAGGCAGACACAGGCAAGTGGAATTGCTCAACCACTTGTTTATCGAGGGTGGAAGGGGTGGCGCCAGTGTCAATCAGAAAAGTATTTCCACTCCCTCGACTAAGATGTTTAGCATTGGTTCCCCCCTCTCCCTGGCAATAACTGGGAACATGACTCG